>NW_027397082.1:28795467-28860933 GCF_003265705.2 Callorhinus ursinus
TGTCTATCACCCAGCCACCCCATCCCTCCCACCCCCCACCATTCTAGCAACCCTCAGTTTGTTTCCTGAGATTAAGAATTCCTCCTATCAGTGAGGTCATATGATACATGTCTTTCTCTCATTGACTTATTTTGCTCAGCAGAACACCCTCCAGTTCCATCCACGTCGTTGCAAATTTGCCTAAGTACTCTTAGTGATTAGAGACTCAGCAGTCTTCAAGAGGAACTCTTTATGCTAGTTAAAAGCTCTGCCTTTTAAATGCCCCTTTCTTTCCCTAACCCGCAACATTCTGTCTCCTCCCTGAACTCTTTGCTGCTTTCTTGCAGGAGGGCCTAGGTCCTCCAGACACATTGAGCAGTAGTTCTCTGGCCTTTTCTCTTTCTGGAGCTGATGCACTCAGTGACACCACCATACCTACCACAAACAGGGACCCATAGTCCCAGGTCCTTTAGGGTGAAGATTTGTTCTCACTTTTTCATCATGGTGGTCTCTTTAGTGACAGAGGATAATGAAGAAGAAGATGGTGATACCAGGGAAGAACTTGGAGGGTTGTTTCGTGTCAGCCAGCCTTCAAGAGAGTGTAAACACAAGCTTGACTCTTTGGACTGCTCCAGATTTCATGTGGAGGCGCCCCATGATTGGGATTTAGAAGAGGTAAGGCTGAATATGAATCTATGTTTGACTTCTGAGGCAATTAGGGAATTGTTCTAAAAGAAGATTATGTGATTTCAGTCTTTCCTGCCTGTTACTAGCTTTTCATTTTTGTGAGATAATAGGACATTCCCCCAGATATTGGACTGCATCCTAAGCAATAACGTGTTTTGAGTTTAGGCAGACTGTGTGCATGTGTTATGGAGAAATGGAAAATGGATAGTAGTGTTAATGTTAATTTTGAAGCATTGCACATAATTTTTCATATATTTGAAATATTTTGTGTTTTATAACTAGGATATACCTCATGTCCCTGAGTTAACATTTATAATTTCTACTGTTTGTAAACAAAAAAATCCATGATACTGGTAAATTTTCTTCCCCTGCTCACCACTCTTTAGTCACACTGGAGTTCATTGAGTTCTCAAACTTGCCAGGCTTAATTCCATCTTAGACTTCTTGCCCCTCAGTTTTCTCTTCTGGAATGTTCTGATGTTCTTAAGGCTGGCTTCTTTTGATCATTCAGTTTTGCTTAAATATCACTCCTTAGAGAGGCCTGATCACTATCATATTACTTAATTTAATTCACTGAGTAGCACTTAAGCACTTTATGAGATTTTAGGTAACTTTTTTTTGCAGTAAAATTTCATACAGATTATAGAAAACCACATAAAAACAACTGTTTAAAGTAATGGATTACTAGGTGAGGACCCATATAACCACCGTGTGTCCGTCCCAGTCACAGTCCCGTCCTCCCCACACAAGGAGCCATGACTCGTATGGTAATCATTGCCTACTTTTCTTCATAATTTTTTTTTTAAAGATTTATTTATTTGACAGAGACACAGCGAGAGAGGGAACACAAGCAGGGGGAGGGGCAGAGGGAGAAGCAGGCCTCCCGCGGAGCAGGGAGCCGATGTGGGGCTCGATCCTAGGACCCTGGGATCATGACCTGAGCAGAAGGCAGACGCCTAACGACTGAGCCACCCAGGTGCCCTTTTCTTCATAATTTCATCCTCCAAGTTTGTACTATCGGTTAGTTTTATCAGATTTTGGGGGGGTTAGTTTTCACTCTGCCTTTTCAGTCTCTTAATCTACAGTCCCCTCCATCCATCTCTTTTTTTCCCATATATTTTATTTGTTTAAGAAACTGATGTGTAGAGTTTCTCATATTCTGGTTTTTGTGGATTGCATTGCATCCTTCTGTGCAGTTTACCAGGCTCCTCTCTTCTGTATTTCCTGTAAAATGGTGCAGAGCAATACCAATAGAACTGTCTGTGATGATGGAAATGATCTATCGATCATTGAGCTGTCCAGTGTGGCTACTTGTGTCTCTTGAGTACTTTAAGTGTAGCTAGTGAGACAGAAGAACTACATTTTAAATTTAATTTTAGTTTTATTTAATCTTAATTTATTAGAATTTAAATAACCACGTGGTTGTAGCTACCCTATGGACAGCACATCTAGAAATTTGATTAGATTTAGGGGTTTTTTTGGTTTATTTTTTTTTAATTTTGGGGAAGACAGCTTCCTAAAGGGTGGTGTTTGTCTATTAGGAGGCACATAAAATCATCTTATGATGTTAAAATCTGTTGATCCTCAATGCCTAGTTCCATTAACTTATTAAGGATGTAAAATGGTGAGATTCTGTTCAAATTGCTCTTTATTTATTATCTGGAATACTTCAATAAAGAAAACTTCCCCTCATCAACTATTTGGTTACTTAGTTCCATATAAGCAGGATAAATACTTGATTTCTTTTTATTAGTTTTCAGAATGGTTCTCCAAATGTGACTTTTTTTTTTTTTAAGTATCATTTTGAATTCACAGACTTTAATATTGAGTGTTTCCTTCCACTGAACTTGTTATCCTTATGGATACTCCTATTATCCCATTTCTGGCCAGTGGGAGTCTCTTTAAGTTGGTTCCTAAATTCTTTTGACATGATCCTAATAGTCTTTGATTGCTTCTTTGCCATCTGATATGATGAGGTATTCCAGGATCATCTTCTACATTTCTGATGCCAGACTGGGAAGCAACTATAAGAAGTCCTGATTTCTTTTAGTACAAAATGGTATTTCAGCATCACAATCTAGTTATAGGAATACACACTACTATGGATTGGTCATTGTTTCTAGGCTTTTCAGTGACCAAAGCTAGAATTCATAGTTATTTCCAATTCGGATTCGGAACTGCAGAGTTCTTATTTAACCTCTTTTATTTTACTTTTGTATCTCTGTTTTTCCACTGGGGAATTAATTCCGTTTGACTTTCAAGATGATGAAATTAGAAAAGTGTATAATCACTCATTTGCTTTACCCCACTTATGTACAAAATAGTGTCAGAATAACATTAGCACGTTACTATTAATATGATTACTGAAAACAGAGTTTTTTTGTTTGTTCCCTCATTTCTCTTTCCAAAAGTGGCTACACAGGTTTACATTCCCACCAGCAGTGTATGTGGTTTCTGATTTCTCTACATCCTTACCAACACTTGTTATTACTATTATTATTATTATTATTATTATAGCCATTCTGTTGGTGTGAAGTAGTATCTCATTGTTTTGATTTGCTTTTCTCTGATAGCTAATGATATTGGGCATCTTTTCATGTGCTTACTGGCCATTTGAAGAAATGTCAATTCATATGGTTTGCCCATTTAAAAAATTGTGTTTTTTTGTCATCGAGTTGTAAAAGTTGTTTATATATTCAATTTGTCAGATATATGATTTACAAATATTTTCTCTCATTCTGTAGGTTGTCTTTAAAGTGCAAAATTAAATTTTTCTTTTAAAGATTTTATTTATTAGAGAGTGTGTGAGAGAGAGCATGAGTGGGGTTGGGGAGCTAGAGGGGCAGAGGGAGAGGGATAAGAAGTCTCCCCGCTGAGCAGGGAGCCCAGTGTGGGGCTCGATCCCAGGACCCTGGCATCATGACCTGAGCCGAAGGCAAATGTTTAACCAACTGAGCCACCCAGGCGCCCCAACAAAGTTCTGAATTTTAGTGAGGTATAACTTATTTGTATTTCTGTTGAGTTTCTGTGTTTGGTATCATATCTAAGAAACCATTGCCAAATCTGAGATCATGAAGCTTCACTCTTATGTTTTCATCTAATAGTTTTAGAGTTTAGTTCTTATATTTAGGTCATTGATCCATTTCAAGTTAATTTTAGTATTTGGTGTGAGATAAGTTCAACTTCATTCTTTTGCCTGTAGATATCCCAGTTGTCCTAGCACCATTTGTTGAAAAGACTGTTCTTTCCCCATTGCCTTGTCTTGGCACCCTGAATGAAAATCACTTGACCATAGATACATGGGTTTATTTATGGACTCTTAATTATATTTCACTGACTTATATCTTTCTTTATGCTAATACCTTACTGTTTGATTACTGTTGCTTTGTAGTAAGTTTTAAAATTGAAAATGTGAGTCCTCCAGCTTTGTTCTTCTTTTTTAAGATTGTTTTACCTATCTGGATCCTTTGGGTTTTCTATATTGTAGGATCAGCTTTTTCATTTCTCCAAAGAGGCCAGTTGGGATTTTAATAGGGATTGTGTTGAATCTGTAGATCACTTTGGATGGTATTGATATCTTAACAATATTAAGTCTTCTGTTCCATTAACATGGGATGCCTTTCCATTTATTTAGATCTTTAATTTCTTTCAAGAACATTTTTGTAGTTATCAGAGTATAAGCTTTGCACTTCTTTTATTGAACTTATTTCCAGTATTTTATTGTTTTCAGTGCTATTGTAAAAGGAACTGTTTTTTCAATTTTATATTTGGATTGTTCATTGTTAGTGTATAGAAATAAAATTTATTGTTGTATGTTGATCTAGTATTTTGCAACCTTGCTAAACTCATTTATTCTGAAAGTTTTTCAGTGGATCCCTAGGATTTTCTATATATAAGACCATATCATTTATGAGTAGAGGTAGTTTTCCTTTCTAAACTAGATGCCTTTATTTCAATTTCTTGCCTAATTGTCCTGGCTAGAACGTGTAGTACAGTGTTGAATAGAAGTGGTGAGAGGAGACGGCCTTGTTTTACTCCTGATCTTAGGGGGAAAGTTCTCTATTTTAACCATTTAGTATGATGCTAGCTGTGGGTTTTTCATGGATGCTGTTTATCAGGTTGAGGAAGTTCCCTTCTACCTTTGGTTTGTTTAGTGTTTTTTTCGTGGAGGGTCAATTTTTTTATTTTTTGGTCTTTGGTTCCCCTAAGTCAATTGTTAATTTTCGTGAAAGTAAGGATTTTCTTCTAACAGTCTGCCATCCTTCAGTTGCCTACGAAGCTTCTTGGCATAGAGCAGATGTTTAGTAAATATTTAGTGAGTGATTATAAGCATGAAGAAATGAGTAAATGAACAGATTTGCTTTTGCATCCATTGTAATCATGCTAGCCTCAAAGCTGCTCTTTGAGAGTGAGGTTGTATATGAAAAACATGATTCATGACCAAAATATGATTGAGGTGAAAGCCAGGACCTATCTGAAGATTTCTATAAGTGTGCTTTTAAGGCCTTGGCAGTGAATGACATAATCTGTCATAGGTCAGTTTCCCCAGGAAAGAGATTCTGAAACAGAGAGTTGTGTACAGGTTTTACTCTGTATTTAAGGGGGGCACCCAACATCTGCTACATGTATATACTAGATGATCTAGCAGGTCTGAGACTGGGAACTTCATCAGTACTTTCTGCCCGATCGTGTTTATCCAGGACATTTAGCCTTTGTCAGAAAATTATCGTTGGTCAAGTAATTAAATTTTCAAATAGCCACAATAAGTGTGGATTAACAAATAGTAAAACCAACTTTCTAAATGCTGTCTAACTGCATTGCCTTAGGAATACTAATAATCTTTGAAAATCAGTTGCTTTAGGAAATACGTTTGTTTACTTATGAAGTCAGTGAGCTAATAGTACCTCCCCATCCACTGCTTAATGTTACAACATTTAAGTTTTTATCTCTGTGGTTATACTATCTACATCAAAGATTAACATATCTCATATGTCTAGTTAGAATGAGAATTTCCAAAAAAAATGTGTCTTGAAAAGTATTTAAAGGTAAGTTGTCACCTACTACTGTTTCTTAATTTCCGTTGTTTCGTTGAGTGGTTGGAACATGTCAACTAAGTGCTGACTTTTCTGTGTAAGGTTATGAACAGTATCAGAGATTGCTTTGTGACTGGGAAGTGGGAAGAGGAGAAAGATGCAGCCAAGATTTTAGCAGAAGATGGTAAGTAAAGGGCCTTATTTTTCAGAGAAGACTGTCTTCTCTATATTTTATTCTGTATCTTTAAAAAGTTGGAAATAATAGGCAAATGTGAAATGCTTTGGGGAACGCTGACAGAGGAGTTTATGGGTAATATTCTGGTTCCTCTTTTTATGGTGATCTTATTTTCTTCCCCTGGTTAACTGACTTATTAGAAATGGACCTTAAAGAAAAGTGGGAGGCTTTCCATAAATCTTATCATGTGTTTGTTAAAAATGGGTTTTTGTGTATGTGAAAAATAAACTCAAATAACATATTTTTCTTTTTAATAATGAAGGTGGTATACATTATAGAACATCTAGAATAAAAAGTCATACCATAACCTCCACCATCTGTTAAAAAACCTTTGTTAATTTTTTGAGTTTATTTCCAGTCATTTACAAATTTTTAAAATTTCTAGTTATAATCCTACTTTATATAAATTGTATCATTAAATTTTTTCAGAGGTTTCATGTTTACGATTTAATTCTCTCATATCGTAATTCAGTTCACAGTTTCTCATTTAAGCAATTTACCTTGTCCATATTATGAATAACTCTGCACTGGAGCACCTTGAAATAACTCTTGGGTCACATTTTTTATTTTCATAAGTTAGATTCATAAAAGTTAGAATTGTTGAGTCATTTTATGAACCACAACTCCCAAAAGGTTTTTCAGAAAGTCGTTCTTATTTATATGCCCTTAAGCAGTGTATCTTAGTACACATTTTACTGCTTTCATTCAATATTGAATACTACCCATTTAAAAAAAATGTTATTTTTGGCAATTTGATAAATGAAAATTGTTTCTTTTTATATTTATAACTGGCATTCTTTTGATTACTAGTAAGTGAGAATATTTAAGGTATGTTGGCTATGGCATTTCTTTGCTGAATTCTTTGTGTTCTTTGCTCATTTTTCTAATGGGGTATTAATGTGTTTTTTTACTGATTTGTAAAATTATTCTTTAAAGGATATTTATCCTCTTTCATTGATTGTAAATATTTTTCTTCTTTTAGCCACTCAACCGCTTTCTGCCACTATATAGTAGTTTGTACCCTCTAGAATTTTATATAAGTAGAATCATACAGTATGTACTCTTTTCTTCCACTCAGCATAATTATTTTGAGATATTCCATCCTGTTGCATCTTCGTCCTTTTTTATTGCTGAATAGTTGATTTCTTTTATTAGTGAGTAGTATTCCATTGTATGATGCTCTGCAGTTTGTTTGTCTGTTGACCTGTTGGTGACATTTAGGTTATTTCTGGGTTTTGGCTCTTGCAAATAAAGCTACTGTGAACATGCTTGCACAAGTTTTTGTATGAACAACTGCTTTCATTTCTGTTGGGTCCATACCTCAGAGTGGGCTGAAAGGATCATGTGGTAGATGTATGTTTAATTTTTTAAGAAATAGCCAAATTGTTTTCCTAAGTGGTTGTACCATTTTGTATTGCCATTAGCACTTTATGAGATTTCCAGTTATTCCATGTCCTTGCCAGTACTTGATATACAGTCAGTCTTTTTAGTTTTAGATAATCTTTAGGTATAGAACGATATCTCATGGTTTTCATGTGTATTTTCCTAATGACTAATGATATTGAGCATTTTTGTGTGCTTATTTTCCATCTGTTTCTTCTTTGGTGAAGTGTTTGTCAAATCTCTTATGAAGTATTTTAATCTGTTTAGTTTACTGGAGTCCTTTATCACTTGTGATTTTAATTATCCTTGCCTAGTATGAGGTTCGTCTTTTCATATTTTTAACAGTGTCTTTTGCAGAGCAAAAGTTTTTAATTTTGATGAAGGCCAATTTTTTTTTAATGGACTGTGCTTTTGGTAATGTATCTGAGAAATCTTTGCCCCTGTCGTGACCCAAGGTTTAGTGTTTTTTCTCTAAATAAACTTCCTGTTTTGAGATAATTGTAGACTGAATTAAATTGACATGCATGTGTAAGACCTAAGACAGAGAGATCTCTTGTATATTGTACTGTGTCCTATATAGTATAAAACCACAACCTTTATATTAATGTTGATTCAATCCACTGATCTTAACATAGATTTCCCCAGTTTAACTTATGCTCGTATGTTTTGTCTGTGTGTGTGTGTTTAGTTCTGTGCTATTTTATCACATGTGTAGGTTTATGTATCTACAAACAGTTATAATACAGAATATTTCCATCACCATAGGATACTTTGTATTGCTCTTTTTTAAACACATTTAGCTCCTTGCTGTCACCCGTCTCCAAGTTCCTACCTGTCAACCACTTACCTGTTTTTCATTTCTATAATGTTAAAATTTTTAAGAATGTTAAATAAATGGAATCATACAATATGTAACTTTTTATGGTTGATTTTTTCCCGCATTCATCATAATTCCCTAGAGAGGTCCATGAAAGTTGTTGCATGTGACTGTAGTTCATTCCTTTTTATTGCAGAGTAGTAAGTAGTACTTTCTGATCTGGATGTAGCAGTTTGTTTAACCATTCACCCACTGAAGTACATCTGGGTTTCCAGTTTTTGGCTATTGAGAATTGAACTGCTATGAACATTTATGTACTGGTTTTTATATAAATATGAACTTCCTATTTTTCTGGGATAAATGCCTAAGAATACAGTTGCTGGGTTGTATGGTAATTGCATATTTAGCTTTATAGGAAACTGCCAAAGTAGTTGGGCCTTTTTATATTTCCACCAGTAATATATGAATGATCCAGTTTCTTCATATCCTTGCCGGTATTTGATGTCCTCACTATTATTTATTTTATCCAGTCTAAGAGTGGTATTTCACTGTGGTTTCATTTTGTATTTCCCTGATGGCTAATGATGGTGAGCATTTTATCATTTTTGCCACATTTTATTATTTGCAGTGTATTCTTTTATAAAATGTTCATGGATGTCTTTTGCCATTTTTCTTATTGGATTCTTTTTTTAATGTTGGATATTGGGAGTTCTTTATATATTTTATTCCATTATTGGATATGTGGTTTGCAGGTATTTTCTCCTAGTATGTAGCTTGTCTTTTCATTTCTTAATAGGGCCTTTCACAGAGCAAAAGCTTTTAGTTTTGCTGAGGTCCACTTTATCATTTTATCGTTTTTAGGGATCATGTCAAGTCTAGGAATTATTTTCTATTCCTAGATCCTGATGATTTTCGCCTATGTTGTTTTCTAAGAATTTTATACTCTTATTTTCTGTTTATGGCAGCAATCTATTTTGATTTTTTTTTAAGGTTTATTTATTTTAGAGAGAAGAGAGTGCGCATGCACGTGAGTAGGGGCAGAAGGAGAGAATCTTCAAGCAGACTCTCCACTGAGTGTGGAGTCTGACATGTGGGGCTCTCACAACCCATGAGATCATGACCTGAGCCGAAACCAAGAGTTGGCCACTTAACTGACTGAGCCACCCAGGCACCCCTATTTTGATTTCTTTATAAGGTGTGAGGTTTAGGTTAAGGGTTATATTTTTGCCTGAGGTGTATATTCTTCAAGCACTTTTTGTTTCATTGATTTGCTTTTGCACCTTTGTCAAAAATCAGTTAAGCATCTTTGTGTGGGTTTATTGCTGGGTTCTCTCTTGTGTTGCATTGATTCATGTGTCAGGCCTTCCACCCATACCACACTGTCTTGGTTACTGTGGTTACATAGTAAACATTAATACTGGGTAGAGTGATTCCTCTCACTTTATTCTTCTTTTTGAAGGTTGGTTTATCCTAGGGCCTGTGACTGCATATAAATGTTAGAATAAGCTTGTCTGTATCTACAAAAAAACTGCTGGGATTTTGATGGGAGTTGCATTAAACCTATAGGTCAGTTTGGGGAGAATCTTTACTATTTTGAGTATTCTAATCCAGGAGCATTTATTTGTCTTTAATTTCCTTCATCAGTGTTTTGTAATATTTGGCATCCTAATGGTGAGTATATTTTGATAAGTTTATACTGAAGTATTTCATTTTGATTGATTTTTATGTGTTTATCTTCTATTCTGCTGAACCCACTTATTAGTTGGGAGGGGATTTTTTTTGGTCTAGATTGCTTGGGATTTTTTACATAGTTGTGTTATCTGCAAATAGGAACAGTATTATTTCTTTTCAACCTGTGGCCTTTTATTTTTATTTACTTATTTATAATCATTTTATTTATTTATTTTTTCATAGTGATAAGTGTACTCTTTAATCCCCATTTCCTCACCTACCTCCTCTCTGGTAACCATCAGTTTGTTCTCTATAGCTAAGAATCTGTTTCTTGGTTTGTCTCTTTTTTCCTTTGCTCATTTGTTTTGTTCCTAGCGTTATACTCTCTAGATCCATCCATGTTGTTGCAGATGGCAAGATTTCATTCTTTTCGATGGCTGAATAATATTCCTGTGTGTGTGTGTGTACACACACACACACACACACACACACACACACACCCCACATCTTCTTTATCCATTTATCTATCAACGGACACTTGGGCTGCGTCTGTAGTTTGGCTATTGAAAATAATGCTGCCATAAACATGGGGATGCATGTATCCCTTTGAGTTAGTGTTTTTGTATTTCTGGGGTAAATACCCAGCAGTGCAATTATAATTATATGTATATGTATATTAAATATATTTATATTTAATTTAAATTTTTTCTTATATAATGACTAGGATTAGTGCTAAGAGGAAATCTTGCCTTGTTCCCAGTATTTTTCACTATTATGTATGATGTTAGTTTGGTTTCTCTGTGGCTGCTCTTTATGTGCTCCATTCTTCTGTATTCCTGCTATACTGAGAGATGTTTTTCTTTTTCTTTTTTTTTTAAATTATGAATGGGTGGTGAATTTTGTAAATTGCCTTTCAGTGTCAGTTGATATGATCATATGAATTTTTTATTCCTTACCCTTTTGATATAGTGGAATACATTGATCAATTTTTGAATTTTGAACCAGCTTTGCATACCTGGAATAAATCCCACTTGGTCATGATATATAATTCTTTTTATATGTTGTTGAACTTTATTTGATAGTATTTTGTTAAGGAATTTTGCATCTAAGTTTATAAGAGATACTGGTCTATAGCGTTGGTTTTTTGTTTTGGGGGATTTTTTTTGGTACTGTCTTCATTTAGTTTTGGTGTCAGAGTAATATTGGCTTCATAAAATGATTCCAAAGTATTCCCAATTTTTCTGTTTACTGGAAGAGATTGTGTAGAATTGGAATGTTAATTTTCAAAATGTTTGGTATAATCTCCAGTGAAATGGTCAGGGCCTGGAGATTTCTTTTTTGGGAGCTTATAACGACAAGTTTTATTTCTTTAACGGTTATAGGATAATTTAAATAATTTAGGTTATTTATTCCATCTTGGAATGGATTTCTGAATTTTGCTATCTTATGGTTTTCAAGGAATTTCAAAGGCTTTTGGCAAAGTGAAAGTTTCACTAAGTGCCTTCTCCAAGAAGCTAGCTTGGGTATTCTGAGTATAATACTCATAGTATTCATTTAATAACCTTTCAGTGGCTGCAGGATCGGTTGTGGTAACCCCATTTCATTCTTGATAATTGGTGATTTGTATCCACTTCCTTTTTCTCTTTGTCAGTAGGTTTATTAATTTTGTTGATTTTTTTCAAATAATCAGCTTTTGGTTTCATTGATTTCTGTGTTCCATTTTTCAGTTTTCCAATTTTATTGGTTTTTGCTTTTATCTTTATTATTTCTGTTCTTTGCTTGTTTTAGGTTATTTTGTACTTTTCAGTTTTCTTAGATTATTGGTTTGAGACCTTTTCTCATTTCTAATACGAACATTTAGTGCTGTAAATTGCTTTCTCTGCACTGCTTAGCCACTCCCCCCAAATTTTAATTCAGTTCTGTGCATTTTTCTGTTTCCTGTGAGACTTCTCTTTGATCCATGCATTATTTAGTGTTTTTTGCCTGCAAACTACAAAATGTTTAGGAATTTTCGTGTCTTTCTGTTACTGATTTTCAGTTTAATTACATTATATTCTAAGAACATACTCATGATTTCAGATGTTTTACATTTGTTTAGATTTGCTTTATTACCCAGACTGTGCCCTGTCTTGATAGATGTTCTGTGGATGCTTTAAAAATTGTTTATTCTGTTGTTGTTGGGTATCATGTTCTATATATGTCAGTTAGATTCTGTTGGGTTGGCTGTATTGTTCAAATCTTCTCTATCTTTGCTGATTTTCAGACTTAATTTTATCCGTTCCTGAGAGGAGGATATTGAAGTCACCATGTATTATTTTGGACTTATCTATCTCTTTCAGCTCTATCAATTTTTGCTTCTTATATTTGAGGCTCTGTTTGGTGCACATACATTTAGGATTGGTATGTCTTTCGGGTGGATTGATCCTTTTGTTGTTGTGTATTATGGTCACCTCCTGTTCACCCCATTGGTGAAGGAGAGATTCCAGCTCTAGGGTTATGGGGATGGCTGAACACACAACACCTGACACTGGACAGATGCGATTGACAGCAGTTTATTAGTCACATACACTCACAGCCTGAGGGAAGGGAATACTGCATGCCATGCAGAGATTGAACAACCAGGGGCTTTGGGAGAAAGGCTTTGTACCTAAATGAGCATAGGATGACCATTGGTTCCCTTGACAGGATGTGATTAATGTGTTTGAATAAATTAATGGGCTGGCAGAGAGGTGAAGTGAAACCTGTTAGGTTGAGGGATAGGTGGGGTGTGGGTGGTCCAACTGAAAAAGAACTATCGGGATGGGGAGCCTTTCCCATAGGGCAGGGACATATCTGGTAGGCCTACTCACTGCTAGACCTTTGGGACCCTGTGAGGCTCAAGGATGTCAAGGCAGCCCATGAAATTTTAGGCCTTACAGTTCAGTTAAGTTTTTCTCTGGCTCTGATAGTTTTCTTTGCTCTGAAGTTTATTTTATGAGATAATAATTTAGCCATTCTTGCTTTTTTAAAAGATGGGTTACACAGTATATCTTTCCCCTTTTACTCTCAACTTACTTGAGTTGTTAAATCTAAGGGGGAGTTTCTTGTAAACAGCATGTATAGTAGATTATGTGCTTCTGTCCTCTCTGTCAATCTGTATTTTGATTGGTATATTATGCCATTTACATTTAAGGTACTTACTATATGTAATTGTGTAAGTCTGATATTTTACTGTTGTTTGTTTACTCTGATTCTAATTCTTCTGTCTTTCCTCTGTTTTCATTTTCTTCTGTCTTGACATGTTTACAGTGTTTGAGTGTCTCTAGTTTTTGTAGTTGTTGCTCATTGTAATATAATAGCCTGCTGGTGCCAGCATTTTATCATTTTGAGTAACGTGGAAACTTTTCTTCCATTTCGGTCCCTTTATCTTTCCCACTTTTAAATATTATTGGTTTGTGTATTAGATAGTGCTATAATTTTTTTTCAATCTTCAAATATGATTTTAAAAACTCATAAGAAAAAGGTTATTTTATTGTATGTAGCCATGCTTTTGGTCTTTTGTTTGTTTTTTCTTTTTTTCCCAGTAGTCCCAGATTTCTTCTTTTATAATTTACTTACTGCTTAAGAACTTTCTTTAGCCATTTTTTTTTTAAGATTTTATTTGAGAGAGAGAGAGAGCCAGGGAGTGAGCATGAGTAGGGGGCAGAGGGAGAGGGAGAAGCAGACCTCCCCACTGAGCAGGGAGACCGATGTGGGGCTCAATCCCAAGACTCTGAGATAACGATCTGAGCCAAAGTCAGACATTTAACTGACTGAGCCACCCAGGTGCCCCACTTTAGCCACTTTTTAAGAGTAGGTATGCTAGCGACAGATTCCTGTAGTTGTTATCCATGTGAGAATGTCTTTATTTCCAACCCCTCATTTCTGAAGGGTAGTTTCACTGGATGTAGAATCATAGCTGACAGTTCTTTACTTCAGCACATGAAAAATGTACCACTTCCCTCTGACCTCTGATTTCAGAGGAGAAATGCACTGTCATTTTGAATTGGTGTGAATCTGTCATTTCTTTCTGGCTTCTCTCAAGATTTTTATCTTTGTTTTCAGTTTTCAGAAGTTTGATTGGTGAAGATTTCGTTGGGTTTACTCTGTTTGAAATTTGCTCAGCTTCTTGAATCTTTTAGGTTTATGTCTTTTACCAAATTTGGGGAGCTTCAGTCATTATTTCTTTCAATCCAGGTATCCTTATGAGGTCATATAAATGGTGGATCTTTTGTTTCTGCCCCACAGGTCCATGAGGCTCTGCTCATTTGTTTTCTTGGCTGTTTTTCCTCCACAGTGTTCAGACTGGATAAATTCTGTTGATCTGGCCTCAAGTTCTCTGATTCTATCCTCTGTCATCTCCACTCTTACTATTGAGCCCATCTAGCAAGCTTTTAAAATTTCTTCTGTTGTATTTTTCAGTTCTATAATTTCTGTTTGGTTCTTCAGTTTCTTTGCTGAGATTTTCAATTTTTTGGTTGTTGCCAAAGGATTTTTAGTCGCTTGATGAAGCATTTTGGTAATGGCTGCTTTAAGTACAAGTCAGATAATTTCAAGATCTGATTCATTTTATTGTTGATGTCAGATATCTTTTCACATTTCAGTTAAAATTTTCCCGGATTGGGGTATGACAGGTGATTATCTGTTGCATCCTACACGTTTTGGTTTTTATGTTAGGAGACACTGGGTCCTATGTAATCTTTTTATTTTAGCATGCAGTCCTCTTGTTTAGGATTAGTGTGCAGGTCCTGGTCTACTTTATGGGCTGTGGTTCCAAAGACAATTTAATTTTAGAGCTTTTGTGGTACTATTTTGATCTGCTTAGTTTATCTGATGCTACCGGTCTCTGCGGGTACTGCCTGAGGAGACAGAGGACCTTCCCTAGTCTGGGCCCCCTGTTGTGGCTAGGTGGGGGGAGGTTGTCTTGGCCTGTAGGGCTAGTTTGCTTGCTGTGGGGATATCTTTGCTGGTCCTCCTAGGGTACACATTTTTTTCAGATGAGGGAGGAGAGCCTCATGCCTGGCAGAATCTCCCTTTGACAATAACCTGGTGTATCTTGGTGGAGGAAAGGAGATTCAGGCTCTTTGGGGAAGGCGAACACTTCCCCTCATCACTTATTGTCAGTGGGGCTTTAAAGCACCCCCTTTACCAGTGCTGCCTGGTTTACCCAGTGTTGCCGCTGAGATCTGAGTTTTTTTTTAAATTTTTATTGTTATGTTAATCACCATATATTACATCATTTGTTTTGGTGTAGTGTTCCATGATTCATTGTTTGTTCATAACACCCAGTGCTCCAGGCAGAATGTGCCCTCTTTAATACCCATCACCAGGCTAACCCATCCCCCTACCCTCCTCCCCTCTAGAACCCTCAGTTTGTTTTTCAGAGTCCATCATCTCTCCTGGTTCGTCTCCCCCTCTGACTTACTCCCGTTCATTCTTCCTCTCCTGCTATCTTCTTTTTCTTTTTTCTTAAAATATGTTGCGTTACTTGTTTCAGAAGTACAAATCTGTGATTCAACAGGCTTGCACAATTCACAGCGCTCACCGTAGCACATACCCTCCCCAATGTCTATCACCCAGCCACCCCATCCCTCCCACCCCCAACCACTCCAGTAACACTCAATTTGTTCCTGAGATTAAGATTTCCTCATATCAGTGAGGTCATATGATACATGTCTTTCTCTGATTGACTTATTTCACAAGCATAACACCCTCCAGTTCCATCCACGTCGTTGCAAATGGCAAGATCTCATTCCTTTTGATGGCTGCATAATATTCCATTGTGTATATATACCACATCTTCTTTACCCATTCATCTGTCGATGGACATCTTGGCTCTTTCCACAGTTTGGCTATTGTGAACATTGCTGCTATAAACATTGAGGTGCACGTACCCCTTCGGATCCCTACATTTGTATCTTTGGGGTAAATACCCAGTAGTGCAATTGCTGGATCGAATGGTAGCTCTAATTTCAACTGTTTGAGGAACCTCCACACTGTTTTCCAGAGTGGTTGCAGCAGCTTGCATTCCCACCAACAGTGTAGGAGGGTTCCCCTTTCTCCACATCCCCGCCAACATCTGTCGTTCCCTGACTTGTTAATTTTAGCCATTCTGACGGGTGTGAGGTGGTATCTCATTGAGGTTTTGATTTGGATTTCCCTGATGCCGAGTGATGTTGAGCACTTTTTCATGTGTCTGTTGGCCATTTGGATGTCTTCTTTGGAAAAATGTCTGTTCATGTTTTCTGCCCATTTCTTGATTGGATTATTTGCTCTTTGGGTGTTGAGTTTGATAAGTTCTTTTTTTTTTTTTTAAGATTTTATTTATTTGACAGAGACACAGTGAGAGAGGGAACACAAGCAGGGGGAGTGGGAGAGGGAGAAGCAGACTTCCCGCTGAGCACGGAGCCCAATGCAGGGTTCGATCCCAGGACCCTGGGATCGTGACCTGAGCCGAAGGCAGACGCTTAACGACTGAGCCACCCAGGCGCCCTGATAAGTTCTTTATAGATTTTGGATACTAGCCCTTTATCTGATATGTCATTTGCAAATATTTTCTCCCATTCTGTCGGTTGTCTTTTGGTTTTGTGGACTGTTTCTTTTGCTATGCAAAAGCTTTTTATCTTGATGAAATCCCAATAGTTCATTTTTGCCCTGGCTTCCCTTGCCTTTGGCGATGTTTCTAGGAAGAAGTGGCTCTGGCTGAGGTCGAAGAGGTTGCTGCTTGTGTTCTCCTTTAGGATTTGGATGGACTCCTGTCTCACATTTAGGTCTTTCAACCATTTGGAGTCTATTTTTGTGTGTGGTGTAAGGAAATGGTCGTTTCATTCTTCTGCATGTGGCTGTCCAATTTTCCCAACACCATTTGTTGAAGAGACTGTCTTTTTTCCATTGGACATTCTTGCCTGCTTTGTCAAAGATGAGTTGACCATAGAGTTGAGGGTCCATTTCTGGGCTCTCGATTCTGTTCCATTGATCTATGTGTCTGTTTTTGTGCCAGTACCATACTGTCTTGATGATGACAGCTTTGTAATAGAGCTGGAAGTCCGGAATTGTGATGCCGCCAGCTTTGCTTTTCTTTTTCAATATTCCTCTGGCTATTCGGGGTCTCTTCTGGTTCCATACAAATTTTAGGATTATTTGTTCCATTTCTTTGAAAAAGGTGGATGGTATTTTGATGGGGATTGCATTGAATGTGTAGATTGCTCTAGGTAGCATTGACATCTTCACAATGTTGGTTCTCCCAATCCATGAGCATGGAACATTTTTCCATTTCTTTGTGTCTTCTTCAATTTCTTTCCTGAGTATTTTATAGTTTTCTGAGTACAGATCCTTTGCCTCTTTGGTTAAATTTATTCCTAGGTATCTTATGGTTTTGGGTGCAATTGTGAATGGGATCGACTCCTTGATTTGTCTCTCTTCTGTCTTGTTGTTGGTGTATAGGAATGCCACTGATTTCTGTGCATTGATTTTTATAGCCTGCTACTTGACTGAATTCCTGTATGAGTTCTAGCAGTTTTGGGGTGGAGTCTTTTGGGTTTTCCACATACAGTATCATATCATCTGCAAAGAGTGAGAGTTTGACTTCCTCTTTGCCGATTTGGATGCCTTTGATTTCTTTTTGTTGTCTGATTGCTGTGGCTAGAACTTCTAATACTATGTTGAATAGCAGTGGTGAGAGTGGACATCCCTGCCGCGTTCCTGACCTTAGGGGAAAAGCTCTCAGCTTTTCTCCATTGAGAATGATATTCGCTGTAGGTTTTTCGTAGATGGCTTTTATGATATTGAGGTATGTACCCTCTATCCCTATACTCTGAAGAGTTTTGATCAAGAAAGGATGCTGTCCTTTGTCAAATGCTTTTTCTGCATCTATTGAGAGGATCATATGATTCTTGTTCTTTCTTTTGTTAATGTATTGTATCACGTTGATTGATTTGCGGATGTTGAGCCAGCCTTGCAGCCCAGGGATAAATCCCACTTGGTCGTGGTGAATAATCCTTTTAATGTACTGTTGGATCCTGTTGGCTAGTATTTTGGTGAGAATTTTTGCATCCATGTTCATCAAGGATATTGGTCTGTAATTCTCCTTTTTGATGGGGTCTTTGTCTGGTTTTGGGATCAAGGTCATGGTGGCCTCATAAAATGAATTTGGAAGTTTTCCTTCCATTTCTATTTTTTGGAACAGTTTCAGGAGAATAGGTATTAATTCTTCTTTAAATGTCTGATAGAATTCCCCCGGGAAGCCATCTGGCCCTGGGCTTTTGTTTGTTGGGAGATTTTTGATGACTGCTTCAATTTCCTTAGTGGTTATAGGTCTGTTCAGGTTTTCTATTTCTTCCTGGTTCAGTTTTGATAGTTGATACATCTCTAGGAATGCACCCATTTCTTCCAGGTTATCTAATTTGCTGGCATAGAGTTGCTCATAATATGTTCTCATAATTGTTTGTATTTCTTTTGTGTTGGTTGTGATCTCTCCTCTTTCATTCATGATCTTGTTGATTTGGGTCATTTCTCTTTTCTTTTTGATAAGTCTGGCCAGGGGCTTATCAATCTTGTTAATTCTTTCAAAGAACCAGCTCCTAGTTTCGTTGATCTGTTCTACTGTTCTTTTGGTTTCTAGTTCATTGATTTCTGCTCTGATCTTTATGATTTCTCTTCTCCTGCTGGGTTTAGGCTTTATTTGCTGTTCTTTCTCCAGCTCCTTTAGGTGTAGGGTTAGGTTGTGTATTTGAGACCTTTCTTGTTTCTTGAGGAAGGCTTGTATTGCTATATACTTTCCTCTCAGGACTGCCTTTGCTGTATCCCAAAGATTTTGAACAGTTGTGTTTTCATTTTCATTGGTTTCCATGAATTTTTTTAATTCTTCTTTAATTTCTTGGTTGACCCATTCATTCTTTAGTAGGATGCTCTTTAGCCTCCATGTATTTGAGTTCTTTCCGACTTTCCTCTTGTGGTTGAGTTCTAGTTTCAAAGCATTGTGGTCTGAAAATATGCAGGGAATGATCCCAATCTTTTGGTACCGATTGAGACCTGATTTGTGACCTAGGATGTGATCAATTCTGGAGAATGTTCCATGGGCACTAGAGAAGAATGTGTATTCCGTTGCTTTGGGATGGAATGTTCTGAATATGTCTGTGAAGTCCATTTGGTCCAGTGTGTCATTTAAAGTCTTTATTTCCTTGTTGATCTTTTGCTTAGATGATCTGTCCATTTCAGTCAGGGGGGTGTTAAAGTCCCCCACTATTATTGTATTGTTGTCAATGTGTTTCTTTGCTTTTGTTATTAATTGCCTTATATAATTGGCTGCTCCCATGTTCGGGGCATAGATATTTACAATTTTTAGATCTTCTTGTTCGATAGACCCTTTAAGTAGGATATAGTGTCCTTCCTCATCTCTTATTACAGTCTTTGTTTTAAAATCTAGTTTGTCTGATATAAGGATTGCCACCCCAGCTTTCTTTTGGTGTCCATTAGCATGGTAAATCGTTTTCCACCCCCTCACTTTCAATCTGGGGGTGTCTTTGGGTCTAAATGAGTCTCTTGCAGACAGCATATTGGTGGGTCTTGTTTTTTAATCCAATCTGATAGCCTATGTCTTTGATTGGGGCATTTAGCCCATTTACATTCAGGGTAATTATTGAAAGGTATGAATTTAGTGCCATTGTATTGCCTGTAAAGTGACTGTTACTGTATGTTGTCTGTTTCCTTTCTGATCTTTGCTGCTTTTAGGCTCTCTCTTTGCTTAGAGGACCCCTTTCAATATTTCTTGGAGGGCTGGTTTTGTGTTTGCAAATTCCTTTAGTTTTTGTTTGTTCTGGAAGCTTTTTATCTCTCCTTCTATTTTCAATGATAGCCTAGCTGGATATAGTATTCTTGGCTGCATATTTTTCTCGTTTAGTGCTGTGAAGATATCTTGCCAGTCCTTTCTGGCCTGCTAGGTCTCTGTGGATAGGTCTGTTGCCAATCTAATATTTTTACCATTGTAGGTTACATATCTCTTCTCCCGAGCTGCTTTCAGGATTTTCTCTTTGTCTCTGAGACTCGTAAGTTTTCCTATTAGATGTCAGGGTGTTGACCTATTATTATTGATTTTGAGAGAGGTTCTCTGTGCCTCCTGGATTTTGATGCCTGTTTCTTTCCTCACATTAGGCAAGTTCTCTGCTATAATTTGCTCCAATATACCTTCTGCCCCTCTCTCTCTTTCTTCTTCTTCTGGGATCCCAATTATTCTAATGTTGTTTCGTCTTATCGTATCACTTATCTCTCGAATTCTGCCCTCGTGATCCTGTAGTTTTTTCTCCCTCTTTTTCTCAGCCTCTTTATTTTCCATCATTTGGTCTTCTATATCACTGATTCTCTCTTCTGCCTCATTTATCCTAGCAGTTAGTGCCCCCATTTTTGATTGCACCTCATCAATAGCCTTTTTGATTTCGACTTGGTTAGATTTTAGTTCTTTTATTTCTCCAGAAAGGGTGTCTCTAATAACTTCCACGCTTTTTTCAAGCCCAGCTAGTATCTTTAAAGTCATGATTCTGAACTCTAGGTCCAACATCGTACTAATGTCCGTATTGAGTAGGTCCCTGGCTGACGGTACTACCTCTTGTTCTTTTTGCTGAGGTGATTTTTTTCATTTTGTCATTTTGTCCAGAGGAGAATAGATGAATGAGAGAACAAAATGCTAACAGGTTTACAACGTCCCCAGCAAATATACTGTATACAAATCAGAAAAGACCTGAAACCAGGGGAAAAGAAAGGGAAAGAAAGAAAAAAGAAAGGGGAAAAAAAAGGGAAAAAAAAAGAAAAAAACAAAAACAGAACAATACAAAAAAAGCAGAATGTGATCAAATATGATCAGGCTAGTGCATAGATCAGTTGCACACACTAGATTTTGGACGTATTTTGGTCTGTTAGAAAAAAGTGCCTCCTAAAATTTTAAAGGAAGAAAGACATATATGTACAAAATAAGGGTTGATACAATGAAGGGATAGAAGATGACTGTAAAGATGAAAATTATAAAAGATTTTATAAAAGGACTTGATAAGTTGTTTGAAAAAAGAAAGATTTAAAAAAAAAAAGGGAGAGAATGTGATCAGGCAGGAGACTAGAACAGAGCCATACACTAGTGATTTAGGGTATATTTTGATCTGGTAGAAGAAACTGTATCTCAAAATTTTAAAGAGAGAACAACTTATATATATATGCCAAAAATAAGGGTAACTACTATGAAGGGATAAAATATGACTCTAAAAATGAAAAATAAAAAATGTTTGTTTTTTTTTAAAAAAGAGATTGATAAGATGTTGGTTGAAAAAGGGAAAAAGAAAAAAAAAACAGTTAACAAAAATTAACTTTGATGAACTAATGAATCATGGTAAAAAAAAGCCATGAATTCTATGTGCAGTATTCCCCTAGCGCTGGAGTTCTCCCATTCTCCTTGATCAGTAAACTTGGTCTTGGCTTGCTGGCTGTTCCTGCTGATCTTCTGGGGGAGGGGCCTGTTGCTGTGGTTTCCAAATGTCTTTGCCGGAGGCTGAATTGCCCCGCCCTTGTCGGTCCGGGGGCTAAGCAAGCTGCTCGGGTTTGATCTCAGGAGGTTTTGTTCCCTGCAAGCTCTCCGTACAGTCTTGGAGGACCAGGGCAAAAATGGTGGCCTCCCAATCTCCACCCGGAGGACCTGAGAACTCGGGGCCCCGCTCCTCAGTGTGCCCCCAGAGAAAAGCAGTCACTTCCGTGTCCCCGGTCTCCGGCTGCACTCCGTGCTCACCCGGCCTGTGACCGACCGTTTCTTTCTCTGGCACCCGACCCCGTGTGGAGTCTCCAAACCCAGCAGATCCCTGTGGTGCGTTCCCGTGCCGCTCCTCCCCGGGAAGGAAGGGGAGTCTCCCCGGATCTGCCGCCTGTTGTGTCCCTGCTGGAGGAGCAGTGGCCCGACTGGGCCGCGGATCACAGTTTATGGCAACCCCAAGCTGAGAGCCTGCGCCTCGGCTCAGTCTCTGCAGCTGGCTTCCCCGCTCCGATACCTGGGAGCTCTGCTGCACTCAGGCACCCCCGGTCTTTCTGTGACCCTAAGGGTCCTGAGACCACACTGTCCCGGGAGGATTCCACCCTCTGCTTAGCCATTGCAGCGACGTCCCTCAGCGGAGCCGACTTCTAACAGTTCCGATTTTGTGCTCCGCGGCTCTATCACCAGAAGCGGCCGGCGGAGGCCCCTCCCCCGCCTTCTATCCTCCCGAATATCGCCTTGGATTCACTTCTCCGCACGTCCTACCTTCCAGTAAGTGGTCGCTTCTCTGTTCAGATAGTTGTTGCTACTCTCCTCTTTGATCTCCTGTTGAGTTCCTAGGTGTTCAGAATGGTTTGATCCCTATTCAGCTGAATTCCTGAGACCAGACGAAATCTAGGTCTCCTACTCCTCCGCCATCTTGCCTGTAATATCCAAGATCTGAGTTTGATCTGAGGGAACATTGAGTCTACCTGGTCTACCTTCTGTTGCTAGGTTGGGAGTTGGGAAACATTGGCTCTGAACTGCCTTTCTGTGGGTTGTGGTATAGTGAGCCACTGGCCATTATGTTATTCCTCTAGTCCCGGGGACCCTCACCAGCCCTTTTTTCTTTACACCTTTCAGAGTTCTTTGATTTTCTTTAGGCTCTTGTGTTATTTTTGGAGTTGGTTATACTTAGTTGGGAGGAACAGAAGAAATAAGTCTACACTCTCTTTTCTAGACCAGAAATCTGTGTTGGTATTTTTTTAAAATTTTGATTCCAGTATGATTAACTTACAGTGTTATATTAGTTTCAGATGTACAATATAGTAATTTAATAGTTATGTATATTACTCATTTCTCATCATGACAAGTGTACTCTTAATCCCCTTATTTCACTCATACCCCCAGCCTTCACCCCTCTGGTAACCATCTGTTTGTTCTTTATAAGTAAGAGAGATTTTTGGTTTGTCTCTTTTCTTTTCCCTTGCTCATTTGTTTTGTTTCTTATATTCCACAAGTGAGTAAAATCATATGGTATTTGTCTTTCTCTGACTTATTTTGCTCTCTAGCTCCATTCATGTTGTTGCAAATGGCAAGATTTCATTCTTTTTGATGGCTGAGTAATATTCCATTTTACACCCCCCCCCACATCTTTATCCATTCATCTATCAATGGACGCTTGGGCTACTTCCATAATTTGGCTAATGTAAATAGTGTTATAATAAACGTAAGGATGCATATATCCTTTCAAATTAGTATTTTCATATTCTTTGGGTAAATACCCAGTAGTGCAATTACTGGATTATCTGATAGTTCTATTTTTCATTTTTTGAGGAACCTCCATACGGTTTTCCTGCACCAGTTTGCATTCCCACCAACAGTGCACAAGGGTTCCTTTTTTTCCACATCCTTTGCCAACACTTGTTTTTTGTGTTTTTTATTTTAGTCATTCTGACAGGTATGAGTTGGATCTCATTGTGGTTTTGATTTGCATTTCCCTGACAATGAGTAATGTTGAGCATCTTTTCATGTGTCTGTTGGTCAGTGGAAAAATGTCTGTTCATGTCTTTTGCCCGTTTTTAATTGAATTATTTGGGTTTTTTTGGTATTGAGTTGTATATATATTTTGGATACGTCATTTGCAAATATCTTCTCCCATTCAGTAGGTTGTCTTTTCTTGGTGGTGTTTTTTATTATAACTGTGCTAAAAGGAGAATTGACATCTTTCTGATATTGAGTCTTCTTTTTCAAATATATGGTAATCTTTATTCAGTAGATAACATTAACCACACCTACTTCATTAGGTTGTGTTGAAGAATGTAGTTAAGGCACATAAAATACTTGTCTGTAAAGCACTTGCAAGTGTTAGCTAATGTCTATTCCATGTGTTCTTTGGTAGCATATTAAAGCTTTTTAAGTTTTTAAAATAAAGTTTTGGCACATTTCTTGTAAGGTTTATTCCTAAGTATTTTGTCCTTTTTTGTTTTTATTACAAATGGAATCTTCCCATCTACTGTATCTTCTTTGGCTCTTTGATTCTTTGGGTCTTTCTTATATGAAAATGTTTTATCTAAATATTACTTCTAAATATTGCTTCCCAAAGGAGTTTTAGCATCTTTTTCTTTTAAGGATAGGACCCATAGCTAAACTTAGAGCTCTAGAAACAAATGGATGAGTGAATTAATGAGCTCTTCATGTGGTTCAGCATTATTTTGGGTACCACTCTTACTCTAAGTCCTGTATTTTATGTAATCCAAGATTTTTCCTAGGTATGCCAGACATTGTGTTGTGTTGATCTTACTATTGAGACTCTTTGTCCTATGTGTTATTAATCAAGCCATGGTTTTTTCATGTCACCGTTGGTCTTGGGGACTCACCTGCAGAGCCATGCATATATCTCTGTGTGCATCTCTGCTGCAAAGTGTTTACCCACCTGTATTGGAAAAATAGCTCTTGGCTAAGTGGGATATTGAAGTAAAGTAAGGAAATATGGGTTGGGTCCATGCACTTCATCCAAACAGGTGGTGAAATACTGACAACTCAACAAGAAAAAGAAGCCTGTGGAAGTACAGGATTCTTCTGGGGTGTGTAGCAATAAGTAAAAATGAAATTTGGGCTTCAGAGTATACAGTGCACCTGGTGGTGCTACAGTGTCATATGCAAGCCCTATTCACAGAGGACATTTGGGTGTTCTTTTCCCAGAAGAGCTCTATGGTGACTTTGAAGACCTGGAAACAGGGGACGTGCACAAGGGAAAACCAGGCGCAGATACTCAGGTATGATTTTGTCATGGCTGGCTGGCTGTCACTGATCCTTGATCTGTGGTCAGTATTTCCTGAGAGAGGCCCATATTAAGAAATGCAGATCTTATTATCTGTGTAGATTACAGAGTAGATGGATTCCTTCCTAAAAATACGGAGATTGGGAACAGGTCAAAGTTGTTGGTTTGTTATTCTTGATCTTTTGGATGTTACCTCCTACCTCTTGTTGTCATGATTCTTCAGTCATTGAAAGTTTAGCTCGGGAGTCACTGTCTTTCTCTCTACCGTTCCTTTTGCCATCATTCTCCTCTTCTTAATTTAAGTACTATTTAAAAAAACTAAATCCCTATTCTCCCTAGTATTTCTTTAGAACAGTGTCTGGGGAGCATCTGGGTGGGGACACTTGCTGTTATTTTTATTTATGTTTGGCATTCCCAGCCAGATTAAGGAGTGACAGTGTATTGGAATGCAGATGTCTAAATGTCTCTTGTAGTAGTACATGTTATTCAGAGCCAAAAGCTGTGTTTTGGTTTCATTTGTTTTTTGTTTTGTCTTCCTAATGATCATAACCAAGACTTTTGCAGCTCAGATAGAATTTTAAAGATCTGCTTTAATGTTTAAAGAAAAGATCTCCACAAACTTTTACAAAATTTTCTCTTCTGGAAATTTAAGATTGAAGATGCAGAAGAAGTTAAGGAAGAAATTGACCCTAGTGCAGAGGAAAGTGCCAAGAAAAAGCATTTGGATAAGAAGAGAAAATTGAAGGAGATGTTTGATGCAGAATATGATGAAGGAGAAAGCACGTACTTTGATGATCTCAAAGGAGAACTGCATAAACAAGCACAGGTAGGAAAACTTGGTCCCCGGCAGCTTTATCTCAAGGCTCTCACACAGTGCTGTGAGTGCGTGATTTTGTTTGGGTCTCTGCTTCCTGACCTGCTTCTGTGCCTCAGGTTTGGATTCTTAGGTCAAGATGCAGATAAGTGTGTTTATTCATACAGTCATCTGATTGTTTTTTCAATCGGAAATTGACCAGAAAGAGATCAATATCTATTTTATACCAAGCATTGAGGAAGTAAAAATGGCTGAGACAGGCAGCAACTGCTGAGGATCTCTCAGTGTAGTGATTTGAGACAGTGTTTATTTAAACGCAGGCATTGCCTTAGCATTCTGATTACTGCTCCCTGGAACCATAATTAATTTGAATGGGTAGGTGATTCTTGCACACACCAGTGCTTATGCATACACCAGTGCTCTCCAGGGAGGCTTTTCTAAAAATTCACCTTGGTCAGAGTTCAGGTTAAGCATACGATTTCTGAAAATGCGGTTAGTGGGCTTTGCCCAACCTAGGCTTTCATCTGTTCAAAGAAAGTATCTCCTGGTTAGTCATTAATATAGTGGTTCTAAGTCTGTACTGACTTTTGATAGAAGTTAGTAACTAAGACGTGTAAAGCTAGTTCTGAAGTCTTTGCTTCAGTTCATTTATAACTTAAAATCACCTAGAATCTTGTGGCCTTTTGTAAAGGACTTTGAATTTTTTACTCTGAGTGAAATGGGGACCCATGGGGGGTTTTGAACAGAGGAAAGACATGTATGACCTACTTACCTTTGAAAGGATTGCTGTGACAAGAGTTCAGTAAGATTAAGGTGACTTGCCGTGGGGGGTGGGGACGTGTGTGGCAGTGGAGGCGAAAGAGTCAAATTCTGGATATACACTTTTGAAAGATCAAAGGTAGATTGTGGGGTGTGTGAGAAGAAATAAGGATGACTTGCTGGAAGGATTGAGTTGTCAGTAAGATAGGAAAACCTCGAGTTGGTGCAGTTTTGTCTAAGATGAAGTTTAGAGCTGTTGGGTTTGAGATCTCTCTCAGACAAGTGGAGCTTCAAGTAGTCAGTGAGGAGCCCTGGAGAGAGACTGGGGCCAGGGACTTAGATGTACAGTCCTCAGCATCTAGATGCTACTTAAAGCCATGAAGTGGATGGGATGCCCAGGGAAGTGAGCGTGGAGTCAGGAGAGGAGAGGACTAGTACTGACAGTGGGAACTCCATTGTAAGAGGCTAGGCGGAGAGGATGAAGCAACAGTGGGGATTCAGCAGTGCTCAGGAGAGAGAAGAAATCGAAGAGAACACGAAGTAAGCTGGAAGCCACCATAGAAGGAGGGATAAAGTATTTTAAATCCTGATGATGTATTAACTACAATGAAGACAAAATTGACAACTGGATTGGAATGTGGAAGCCCTACGTAATTTTGGCAAGCATTTTTATGGAGTGTGGGTTAAAGTCCAAGTTGGGGGGATTTAAATGAATGGGAGCCGAGGAACTGGAGACTATGAATATAGAAAGCTTATAAGCCATTTTACTTCAGAGGGAAGCAGAGAAATGGGGCAATAGTTGGAGGAAGTAGAGTCAAAAGAAGATGTTAAGATGGGAGAAATAACAGGCAAGACCTGTTAGAATAAAGTTCAGTAAGAGTGAATGATACCTAGTATGCAAGTGAAGTTTGGCATAAAATAAATCTATAGTAGCTGCCCAGTTGAACTTTCTGTAATAATGGAAATGTCTATCTGTGCGGTCATGTATTGTAGCCACTAGCCACGTGTTGATACTGATCACTTGAAATGTGACTACTGTGACCAGGGGACTGAATTTAAAATTTTTATTTAATTTTAATTAATTTCAGTAATATAATAAGTAATAAATATAATAATATAAAATAAAAGGCTGGATGTGGGTGTAAACCCTGGTAGAAGAGATTGTTGTGGAAATTCTTTTAGACTGCTTAGTTTTTGAGTGAATTAAACAGTCAACAGCTGAGAGTGAGGATGAGGGAGGAGATACTGGATACTGGATATTGGAGAGTAAGAAAAGAAAGTGTGGACTGGGAAGCTGAGAGTGTTGGCTGACCAGCATTAAGGGTTGCTTTCAGAGTTGTTTGCATTTGCTGTACCTTGGAGCAACAAAGGAGAAAACAGTTGGGATATATCCTGAACAAACTGTACAGATAAGAATGTATGTTATTTTTAAAGAGGATAAAGCGTAAGTGATTATGTCCGTGTTCCTTTATGAGAAAGTGCTCATTTTTAAAAATGTTAATCTTAACTTTTATTAAAGATAACAGCAGTGTGGGTTTTTTAATTGTTTTTTTTCCCCTGCTCTCGTATATAGCTTAACCGAGCAGAATTTGAAGATCAAGATGATGAAGCCAGAGTTCAGTATGAGGGTTTTCGACCTGGGATGTATGTTCGAATTGAGATAGAAAATGTCCCCTGTGAATTTGTGCTTAACTTCGATCCCCATTACCCAATTATTTTGGGTGGTTTGGGCAATAGTGAAGGCAATGTTGGATATGTACAGGTAGGTACCCTTTGCTGCATGCTTTGACAATTGGGGTTCTTGGGACATACTTCTACCACTAATCTTATTGAAATCTCTTCTCCCCTCAGATGCGTCTGAAGAAACATCGTTGGTATAAGAAAATCCTCAAGTCCCGAGATCCAATCATTTTTTCTGTAGGGTGGAGGAGGTTTCAGACTATTCCACTCTATTATATTGAAGACCACAATGGAAGACAGAGGCTTCTAAAATACACCCCACAGCACATGCATTGTGGAGCAACCTTTTGGGGTAATTTGTGATTGGAATAACTTGCTTGTAGGTTAATTTAAGCCATTACAGTTTTGCTTTTCTCCATTAAATCCCAATTCATAAGATTTTTCTCTTTTTTTTGGATTGAGGTACATATGTAAAATGGAATCCAGAATTTGTGATTCACTGCATTTCTTTCTTTCTTTCTTTTTTCCTATTTTCTTTAAGGTCCAATCACTCCACAGGGAACTGGGTTCTTGGCAGTACAGTCTGTCAGTGACATAATGGTAAATATCTTGAATGTTTTATTTTCCAGATTGTGTACGAGAAGTATGTCTTGAATATGGAATATGTACCTGAAACTTGAAAATGACTCGTTTTTTAGTATTCATAGCAAACTTTTCTTTGCTTTTAATTTTTCTACATCTTTTTAAGTAGGATGTGGGAATAGAGGTAGAACTATTATGGTACTGATGACATTTTATATTTTTATGCATTTTTTGGACTTTTTTCTTTTTTTTTTAAATATTCTAGAGAGAGTGTGCACGTATGCACGGATGGGGGGCAGAGGGTGAGAGAGAGAGAGAAAATCTTCAAGCAGACTCCCTGCTGAGCTTGGAGCCCAGCATGGGGCTTGATCCCACAACCCTGAGATCATGACCCAAGCTGAAATCAAGAGTTGGGTCACTTAACCTCCTGAGCCACCCAGGCACCCCTTATTTTTCTAAAAATATTCTAAGTAGTGCTCACCATGTGCTAAACATAATGCGCGGTTCTGAGGATACTTCGGATACCAGCTAGACATAAGACCAGCCCTAGTAATGCTGGTTTAGCAAAGTATGTTCATACAGTCTTCATTTGATCAGAGCAGGTTTTATTGGCCCTATTTGACAGAAAACAGAATAATGAGCAGATGAAATCTGCTCTGGGGGGCCACAATTTAATTTCTTAAACATTGTAACCAAATTTTCATATTCCCTTGCATTCCAAATTGGTTATTGTTTTAAAATTATGTTATTGTGAAATCACCCTCCAGAGAATACTCAAGATGTCATCATTAGTTTGGCTTACGTATATTGTAGCTTCAGATTGCTTTTGTTAAAATACTGCTTTGTGTGTTCAGATATTCTTTCTTGTTCTTTCTTAGCTGGTTGTAAGTGAAATGCACTTTAGGAATTTATTGCATCCTAGAATTACAGTTTTTCTCTTGCTGATATTATTCCTGTATTCAAATTTTGGGGGTTCTTCCCAGCCTGATTTCCGGATAGCTGCCACAGGAGTTGTCCTCGATCTGGATAAATCCATAAAAATTGTGAAGAAATTAAAGCTAACTGGTTTTCCTTATAAAATTTTCAAGAATACGTCGTTCATTAAGGTCCGTATATCTGTATACTCACATATTTATAAATGTATATTTTATTGAAGGAGGAATGAAATACTTATAAAATATAGTCTGATGTTTTCAAAAGAGTATTTGAAATCTTTTATAAACTTGGTCTTTGCTATTTTTGGTTTACTACTTTCTATTGGTCTCTATGTTACTTAAATATGCTCAGAAAATTCCAAGGTGACGTTAATAGAGCTACTTATTAATCGAGGCTAATCCTTATTCCGTGTGGGACTGTGACAGAGCTAATATTGAAAATATGTAATCTCATTCACTGGCTTTTTTTTCCTGCCTTTTTGGTTTGTGTTAAGAAAGTGGGGAAATCATAGGTTTATTAAACAGCTCAGTAGAAAAATAGACAAAGTATTTTGTAAAATACTGGTTGGTAGGGGTATGGAGAAATGGATGCTCTGTTAAATGCAGTATAATGTAGGAGGGTAGTTTGAGTGACATTTATTGAAAATCTTATTAGTGGGGGTTTCCATAAAAGTACTGAGTTAAGATGATCATAAAATATTCTTGTAATATCAGGTAATAAAGTCACTAACATTTATCCAACTCTCTTTCTTTTCTGAGCATGTGCACCTAAGTCATAGGATATGAGCTGCAGTCCAGCCCTGGCCAATGACAGCAAAGGCTTTCTAGGCCAGTTCAGTCTGATAGATAGCTTTTTGACCTTTTCTTCTCCAAAGATATCAGTGATGAGCATGTTAATGAGCCTACAATAGAATCTTGATTAATGTTATTTTGGGGAAGATGAACTAGAATTGTATTCCTTTTGACCTAGTAATTCCACTCTTGGTGGGGAAAAAACATTTTGATTATTTTATCACTATTAAAGAAGTTCTTTTTTTTTTTTTTACCAAGGTTTCATTTATGAAATAAATAAAATGTCTGATTTTGTGTGTATGTATTTTTTTCATATACCTATAGGGAATGTTTAATTCTGCCTTGGAAGTGGCCAAATTTGAAGGCGCTGTGATTCGAACTGTCAGTGGCATAAGGGGACAGATCAAGAAAGCACTCCGGGCTCCAGAAGGAGCTTTCCGGGCCAGCTTTGAGGATAAGTTGCTGATGAGTGGTAAATATAACTTTGTAGTATAATCATAACAGCGTCTTACTGTTCACTATTGATTCTAGCCAGTGTGGACTAGAGGTTGTAGTTCAGGTTTTCGAAAATTGGAATCGGCTCCAGCTCTCTCCAGTTGGAACATCTTATGCAGTGTGCCGAGTCATGCTGTGTGTGGAGCCATGTGATTCACACCCAGTACAAGTTTCGTGATATTTAAGAGTAGTTTACTTGGTGAAGTCTCTCTTCAAAAACCATGCAGCCAATTAGAGAAGTTTGGAGTGAATGTTTTGTTCTTTTGTTTGACAAGATGAATCTTCTTTTGAAAATGTTAAAGTAAGTTATCTCTTTTTCCAGATATTGTCTTCATGAGAACCTGGTATCCTGTCTCCATTCCAGCCTTCTATAACCCAGTAACATCTTTGTTGAAACCAGTTGGTGAGAAAGACACCTGGTCAGGAATGCGGACCACTGGTCAACTCCGGCTTGCCCATGGTGTCAAACTAAAGCCCAATAAGGATTCTTTGTATAAGGTACAGTCATGCATACATGTGCTCCATAGATGGGGGTCATCCAGATGCTTTTGTACATAATGTTTTCTATGTTTTCAATTTTCAAGTAGGAAATCTACCATTAAATTTGAATGAACATGTATATTCATAGAACATTTTGGAAAGAATGCAGGCAAGTGGTAATAGGGGTTTTCGTGGGTTGGAAAGGAGACAAACTCTTCACTGTATACTCTTCTGAACTATTTTTTTCCCCATCAGATACATGTATTACTTTAAAAAACATTAATGTGCTAATTTTTATTGAAGCAATGTGAGTGGGTTTTTTTGGAAAGTTTTAATAAACTTTGTGGTGAAGTGTTAACATAAATACAGAAAAATATACGGACCTTAAGCATACAGCTCATGAATTTAACCCACCCAAATTGCCATCACCTAGATCAAGCAATAGAATTACCAGCACAACAAAAGCTCTCTTGTGACTTCTCCTAGTCACTACCCCACCTCCACCTCAGAGATAGCCATTCTCTTAACTCCTGACATGTAAATTAGTTCTGCTGTTTTGAGTTTTATAAAATATAGCATATACTGTTTTGCCTGGTGTCTTTTCTTTCAGTTTATGAGATTCATTCATGTTCTTGTAGGTATTCATTTGTTGTTACTGTTGAGTAGAAATCTATTATGTTATAATGTCAGTTTATTCATTGATGGACATTATTTCCAATTTTTGGCCATTATAAATGCTGCCGTGAACACTTAACATGTGACTTGTTTGGTGTTCACGTGCACACATTTCTTTTGCATTGATCCCCCCAGGTTGGGATTGCCAGGTACGGGGTATGCATGTGTTCAGCTTCACTGTATGATGCCTACAATATTCTGGTGTAGTGTACAAGGTTAGACTCCCACCAACAGTAGTTGCCAGTAGTTGGCATCATCAGTATTTTTTTAATTTTAAGTTCTCAGTGCCTTTCAGAATCCCATTTCATTGGATTTTGGTCTTTGAGAACTTTATTTTCTTCACAGGTTAACAATGCATTTGAAAAGATTTGTTTTAATGCAGGATAAATATAAATTGTTTTATAATAAGAGGGGGGTTCAGGATATCAGTCTGCCATTCTGCCAGAAACAAATTTCCTAGGCATTACTTTTTTAATAAAATAATTAGTAATCCAATTTTTAATCCTGTTACATGAATTTCTAATAAAATATAGTACAGGACATGGTACCTACAAGGACCACCTCTAGCTTGTGGTGCTTACTCTTTTTTCAGAATGTGATTTCTCTGAGTTCCTTCATTCTAAGGATTTTAGGTTCCTCCTAAACAGAGAATATTGAATATTATCATGGATGATGTCTTTAATAATAAATTTAAAGACATAGCAGAAATATTCTCTATATAGTTGATATTGACCTTGGTAAAGACCTAGGGCAAGACTTTCCACTTATTAACTATTTTTGAGGCAGTTGAGAGTTTTGGTCATCTCAATTTAAGCATAGAAATTAGATTACCTTAAAAATTGAATGTAGAGAGTATTTGTTCTTTATATGTCATTTAAATCTCATTTTTCTCAGCTGGCCTCCCATCAGAAACAGGATAAAGTTAAACTTTTTAATGAGAATCAGGGATGGGAACACTTGAGCTCCTGCTGATTGGAGGAAGAACTATGTCCTTAAATCCACAGAGGTTGATAGTGAAGATGAACACCTAGATTATTGTTATTAGGCTAGAAGAAACTACCTCAGTGCCCCCAAAATAAGGTGTGGGTTTTCCATTAAAAGAAACTTTGGATATGTTCATCTGCTATGTTGAGATCCCCATAGTTCATACCATAGACATGGACACAGTTGATTTTTTGGGAGAATTGTAAGTATATTCTTTGTATTTCTCTGTTTCGCCTAGAGCAATGTACATCCATTGAGGCAATCACAGTTGATGGATGATTGAATCCTCATTTCTGATGATCAGCAGACTCTTCTCAATCCATTGAGAAGATTTTAGGCAAGTTTTAAAAGCATATAGATCATAATTTAAATACATCACTGTTTTTATTTTTCTTTTTAGCCGATTGTGAGGCAAAAGAAACATTTTAATTCACTGCACATTCCAAAAGCCTTGCAGAAGGCCCTGCCATTTAAGAACAAGCCCAAGACCCAAGCAAAGGCAGGCAAGATGCCGAAGGACAGGCTAAGACCAGCCGTCATACGGGAACCTCACGAGAGGAAGGTACTGTCAACGGATGGCTTCCTGCATGTTACATTTAGATGTGAAAATAATGCTTTCAGTAGCACAGTTGGTGTTTCTGTTGCGTTCTCGTTTTTCTTCAGGAAAGGATAAGAGCCAGACTTATTTGAGGCACTAGAACCGGAAGTTAGAGGAAAGGCCAGAGTCCATTTCCCTTCTTTTGTTTAGTCATGCTGTGTCTTATGCATTTTAATGGGGAGTAATAGGCACCCAGCTGGCAAATCACTCTGTCTTAGCTGTACATTGTATCCACAGTGATTAACAAAGGTGATTATTGGTGAAGGCCATTCTTTAAGTATTTTGCTCAGTAAATATGCTCCTACTTCTGCCTCCATGCAGTTGTGATTTCCTCGTTCAGGATAAATTTTCCCTGAGTTAATATTCATTTGGATCATAGATTGATTCTAGTTTTGATACATGAGCTGAGGTGTTTAGGTCCCCTGAAACTTAGAAGGAAAGCACATGTAGGAGTGTTCTGGTGCTCACTGGGTTTTGTTCTTGTCAGATCCTTGCACTGCTGGACGCTCTGAGTACAGTGCACAGTCAGAAGATGAAGAAGGCCAAGGAGCAACGACATCTGCACAATAAAGAACACTTCAAAGTGAAGCAGAAGGAGGAAGAAGAGAAACTGAAGCGACAGAAGGACCTCAGGAAGAAGCTCTTCCGAATTCAGGGTCAAAAAGAAAGGAGAAATCAGAAGTCCAGCCTGAAGGGGCCTGAGGAGCCATCAAAATGAGCTTCAGACAGACACTGTCATTTGGATCTGCAGAGATGGATGGTTTCAAATATTACAGTACTTGTAAATGACAACAGGGCACTGGAGCCCAAGAAAGACCTCTTTGTTGAATTTGTCGCCCAGACTGTGCCTTTGAGAAGAGAAATGGAAACTCTGTTGATAGGACACCCGTTCATTCTCAGCATCTAGGTTATGTCAAGATTTAAAGGAATATTATTTATGGTGTTGTAGATTCCTTCACATTCCTCTTACCTGTCTCAGTTTAATTATTTGTGCTACAAAATATTAAATACTTTCCTGTTAATTTTGGCTTAATAGTTTTCATTAGGGATGAATGCTTGATGATTGTGGATAATGCCTATTCTGCCACCTTCATGACGAGTCTTCCAGAGGGGGTAAATATTGACTTGAAAACTCAGCTTTAAAATTTGGAAAAGAGAGCACCTGGGTGGCTCAGTGGTTAGGGTCTGCCTTCAGCTCAGGTCATGATCCCAGGTCCTGGGATCGAGCCCCGCATCGGGCTCTCTGCTCCTCGGGAAGCCTGCTTCTCCCTCTCCCACTCCCCCTGCTTGTGTTCCCTCTCTCACTGTCTCTCTCTGTCAAATAAATAAATAAAATCTTAAAAAAATAATAATAATAAAATTTAGAAAAAAGTGTATGGTCCAGTGCACAGCTGAGTTTCCCAGAGGCCACGTGATGTGCAATAGCACAGTAGCCTGACTGCAGATGGGAGAATCCAGCTGCTTCTATTTATTTATGTTAACCATGTAATGGGCTAGTTTGTGTTCTTTTAAAACAAATTAATAAAAAATACTTTAACATTTTCTTTCATTTCTTACATAGTAAAAATTGATAGATACAATCCACTTGAAGAAAAACTCTTTGAAGTCCTCATTTTTAAGAGTGTAAAGATCTTGAGATCCAAATACCTGGGAAGCGCTGCCCTGAACGACTCCCTCCTGAGGTGGCCACCTGTTCTGCTCGCCAGCTCCCAGTTCTGTACCCAGAACCTAATGCTCTTGGTGTCAGGCACCTTACAGGAGAACAGTAAATGCGGGGATGAACTAATTAAATTCCTGCTCTGTCACTAAATGTGATTGCTCCCTAGCTGCCAAGATGCTGTGGCCTGGAAGCAAGTGTACAGGAAGACAGAAGGGGAGCTGCTGCTGAGCTTTCTGTCTCCTCCCTGTGCCTTCCTCAACACACTTCCCCTGCCCAAGACCCCAGATGCGGTAGGTGGCTTGCCACTTGCAAGGTGCAGGGGGCCTTGAATGTGATCACGTGCTTTACAAACTAGGTTCTGGCAAAGTTAACTGTGTAATGAGATCCTCGTAGGGGAGTTGTTATCTAAGTGAAGCTGTTTTACCATCCTTTTAAATGTCTTTTCTTCCTCTGTGGACTCCTGACCGAAGAGACAGAACTGAGGACTGGCCTGGTGCCCCAGGCTGGCTCAACTCAAGGAGACAGATTCTGGCCCACGCAACCGTCTGCCCTCCACTGAGGGTAGGCAGCAAGAACCCCAACCCGGAGGGCCAGTGTGGTCAGGCCTTTCCCCTCTGGATAATGCCCTCTGAATCTGACAGAAATACAGTACTACCACATTAATGCAAGAGAAGAAGAAGCAGGTGAAATGAATTTTAGTACTTTAATTTTTAAGCCAATATATCTAAAATGTTACCACCACATACAGTCCATATAAAAATCACTAATGAGATAGTCGACATTTCTATTTTTTGCCATTTTTGAAACTCGGGTGTGTGCTTTACTCTTACAGCAACTCTCAATTCAGATGCTAAATTTTGTGGAAAATACTTGATTTATACCTAGATTTCATTAAATTTATAGTGTAAAAGATTGACATACCCTAGTTGTTTCAAATATAACTGAACTTAGTACCAGTTTTTAAATTGAAATTCATTAAATTAAACAAAACTAAATGTCCAGTTCCTCAGCAGCAGTCAGACATTTCAGTTGCTTGATAGCCTGCATGGCCAGTGGCTGTGCTGAGGACAATGTGGCTCTACAGTGTAGGAGGTCTGGAAAGGCGTCCTTAAAGGAAGCAAGTGACCTCTGATGCATCATCTGAAGAAGCAGGTTAACTTGGCAAAAGGTAGGAGTGGGAAGAAGAATATCAGCCAGCAGGAATGTATGTGCAAAGGCCCTGTGGCACAAGGCAGCACAGTATCTGTAAGCCAGTGTGTTTGGAGCCAGGATGGGCAGAGGGTTGCAGGAAACTACAGAGGAAGATAGAGAAGGAAATGGAGAGGCAGGCGATGAGGCTGCATTAAGATACTGTCTTTATCTCAAGACACTGGAAAGCCCTTTGGAGAATGTTTAGCTGGGAAAACATGGTCAGATTTGTATTTTTGAAAAATTCCCTTTACTGTGGGGTAGAGAATAATGCAGAGGGAATCCAGAGGTAAATCCTGGAAGGAGGCTGACACAGGAATGGTAGAAGATGGTACAAAGAGGGAGAAGTGGGGGATGCTAGCGCTTTAGGAGGTAACATTGGAGGTATGTTGGATCTGAGAGTTGTGAGAACAAGGGGTTTTCAGGAAAGATCCCTGGGACTCCTAGGTGTCTGGCTTGCACTGAGGATTTTGCTGGCTGGGCTGCTGGATAGTGAGGAACTCAGTTTTAGGGCATGGTACCTGTGGGACAGCCATATGGAGACATCTGAGGAGGTAGTCAGGAATACTGTGAAGCTCAGGTTGACCTATCTGGGCTTAAAATGCATTCCTAAGAGACATCAGCACCCTCCTGGAAGAGGATTGAGTTATCCAGGGAGGGGTCAAAATTGAACACAGGTGGGTCTTAGTCTAGCATGCTTCCCATTGGTTCAGTATTTTCACATACCTCAAAATCACCAAGTCCAACCCATATAAGCAGAGCAGTGCAGCCCAAGAAGCCCATTGATTGTGTTGCAGTTCGGTTGACTAGAGCTGAGCAGGTCCAGCTCAGCAAGGCTGTGCAGAGAAGCCAGACATGTAAGTGACATCAACAGGTAGGACAGCCTGTCTTTCCCAGCCAGTGTCTTAGACTACTTTGGGCAGACTTGACTATCCCAGTGCTGAGGTATAGGAAGGGTCTGCCATTCACTGTGATTTGACTAGGTAAGTTGCTGAGTATCTCTGAGTTTCAAGTTTCTTGTCTGTAAGATGGGGTTAATAACCAATCTTGCAGTATGTAAGGATTTAATGAGATTACATGCAAGGTAACTGGTACAGAACAGGTTTTCAAATTTTTATTTTTCTCCTCTGGTCCCATTTTAAAGAGGTGTGTAAGCCTATGTATTTTAACACATACACAGATTCATGTAACCACTACCACAATCAAGATAACAAACAATCCTCTCTCTCCCAAGCACTAACTCATGCAAGGTAGCCCTCCCAACCGTCCCCCGCCCCACCCTGCTGACTACTGACATGCTATTCCACACGACAGCTTTGTTTTGAGAATGTCATGTAAGTAGAACCATAAGGCACGTAATCTCTTGTGATGGCTACTTTCTCTAAGCATCGTGCCTTTGAAATTCATCCCAATTGTTCTATCAGTGATGCTTTCCGTTTGATTACTAAATAGTATCCAACTGTATAGGGAGACCACAGTTGGTTATCTATTCACTAACAGAAGGACAGTTTTGTTTTTTTTTTCAGTTTTGGGCAATTATGAACATAACTGCTATAAACATTTGTGTGGAGGTTTTTACGTGAACATAAGTTTTCATTACTCCAGAGTAAATACCTAGGCGTAGGAGTCGGTCATATGGTCTAATAGAACTGTCAGACTCTTCCAGAGTGGCTGTACCATTTTTGCTTTCCTACCAACAATAAGAGGGAGAGAGTTCCAGTACTCTGCCCCTTCATTACTTGATACTGCCAGTACTTTTCATTTTAGCCATTCTAATGGGTATGTAGTTGTATCTCATGTGGTTTTAATTCGCATTTCCTTAATGACCAATAATATTGAGCATCTTTTCATATGAGCTCAATATTGAGCATTGCCTTTCATATACAGCGATCTCTTAGGTGAAGTTTATGTTCAAGCCTTTTGCCTTCTTTTTATTTGGATTGTTTATTTTCTTAATGTTGATTTAAAGAGTTCTTTATACATTTTGGAATAAGTCTTTTGTCAGATATGTGATTTGCAAACCTTTTCTCCTGGTCTGCAGCTGTGGTTTCATTAGCAGTGTCCTTTGCAAAGTTTTTAATATCAAGTCTAATTTATTAATTTTTTTTCTTTTATGGATTGTGTATTTGGTGTCATGACTAAGAACTCTTTTCCTAACTCTAGGTTAGAAGATTTTCTCCTGTTTCTTTTAAAAGTTATAAAGCTTTATGATTTTCATTTCGAGTTTTGTGTAAGGTATAAGATTCAGGGTACTTTTTTTTTTTTAACTTACAGACAACCAATTTTTCTGATGCCATTTGTTGAAAGACTAACCTTTCTTCATTGAAATACCTTTGCATCCTTGTCAAAAATCAGTTGGGTGTGTTTGTGAGGGTATATTTCTGGTATAAGTTTTAATAAGCTTGCCTACATTTACAAAAAAATCTGTGGTGATTTTGATTGCATTAAATCTGTGAATCAGTTTGGAGAGTGTTGACAACTTTGCTCTGTTGAGTCTTCCAGTCTGTGAGCTTGCCATATCTCTCCATTTACTTACGTTTTCTTTGGTTTCTTTCAACACCATTTTATGGTTTTCAGCCTATAGATCCTGTGCGAGTTTTATTAGATTTATGTCTAGGTTTTTAATAATTTAATAATTGAGTCATTGCAAAAAATACCGGTTATTTAAATTTTGCTTTCAAAAATTGTTCACTGCTAGTTTTTAGAGAAATCATTGATTTTCATATGTTGAACTTATATCCTGCAACTTTACTAGACCCATTTATTAGTTCTAGGTCTTTTGTTATTGTTGTCTTTGGTTTATTTCTTAGGATTTTATTTTATTATTTTTTTAAAGATTTTATTTATTTGACAGAGAGAGACACAGCGAGAGATGGAACACAAGCAGGGGGAGTGGGAGAGGGAGAAGCAGGCTTCCTGCAGGGCAGGGAGCCCGATGCGGGGCTCCATCCCAGGACCCCAGGATCATGACCTGAGCTGAAGGCAGACGCTTATTGCTGAGCCACCCAGGTGCCCCTTATTTCTTAGGATTTTCTACATAGACCATTATATTGTCTGCAAATAGGGACAGTTTTTATTCCTTCCCAGCTGTATGCCTTTTTTTCTTGATATATTGGACTAGCTAGGACTTCTCATATAATGTGGAATTGGAGTGATGAGTGTGGGCATCATTGCTTTGTTCCCAGGTTTTTTTGTAGATGCTCTTCTCAGTTTGAGGAAATTCCTTTCCATGTCTAGTTAGCTGGGAATTTTTTTTTTTTAAATCATGAATGGGTGTTGAATTTTGCGAAGTGCCTTTTCTGTACCAACTTATATAATCATGTGGTTTCCATCTTTAGATTGTTAATATGGTGGATTACATGGATTTATTTTTCAAAAAGTGAACCAACATTGCATTCTTGGGATAAACCCCATTTGGTTATGGCATAGTATTCTTTTACTATTTTGTTATATTTGAAGTACTGATGTTTTGTTGAGTATTTTTGCATCTGTGTTTGTAAGGGATATGGATCTATAGAGTTTTTGTGTCTGATTATGGTATCAGAGTAATGCTGGCCTTATAAAATGAGTTAGGAAATATTCTCTCCCTTTCTATTTTCTGGAAGTGATTAAATGGAATTGGTGTTATTTCTTTAAATGTTTGATAGAATTTGGCAGTGAACCACCTAGGCCTAGAGATTTTTAAATGTTTTCAACAGGGGCGACTGGATGGCTCAGTTGGTTAAGCGTTTGCCTTCAGCTCAGGTCATGATCCCAAGGTCCTGGAATCAAGTCCCGCGTGGGGCTCCCTGCTCCATGGGAAGCCTGCTTCTCCTTCTTCCTCTGCCCCTGCTTGTGTTCCCTCTTTCGCTGTGTCTCTCTCTGTCAAATAAATAAATAAAAAATCTTTAAAAAAAAGTTTTTAACAATAAATTCGGTATCTTTAATAGTTGTAGGGCTATTCAGATTATCTATTTCATCTCTAGTGAATTTTGATAGATTATGAAATGGAATTAGTTTATTTCATCTAAATTGCCAAATTTATGGGCCTAGAGTTATTTGTAGGATTCCCTTACCATCATTTTATCATCTTTGAGGTCTATAGTGATAGCACCTCCTTTATTCCTGATATTGGTAATTTGTGTCTTCTCTAGTTTTGTTCTTTGTCAGTCTTCCTAGGGGCTTATTAATTTTATTGATTTTTTTTTTAAAGAATAAGCTTTTGGTTTATTGATTTTCTCCACTGCTGTTTTCAATTTCATTGGTTTTTGTTCTTTATTATTTCTTTTCTTGTGCTTGCCTTGATTTTATTCTGTTCTTTTTCTCTAGTATCTTAAGGTTGAAGCTTAGATTAATGATTTGAAGCCTTTCTTGTTTTCTAATACAAGCATTTAATGCTATGCATGTCTCTGTAAGCGCTGTTTAGCTACAAGTCCTAACCAGCCTTCTTTGAGTTCTGACAGTTGTCAGTTCCATATACAAAGCTCTGGTGGTGTTATTTGGGTCAGTTTCATGTGGCCATTATGCAGTAGCCTACATGGGATCTGGACCCTACATGGGATCTTGATCTATCTCTTAGGTCCATTCTCAAAGTCAGTGATACACTGTTTAGGGTCAGATCTATGCATGCACAGCTTAGGAGTTCGTAAACACTGTTCTGAACTCCTTCCACTCCATGATTTCCCTGGTACTTTCCTGTTCCCTGGGGCTCTCCACTTCCCTAATGGTGAATGATGTTGACCATCCTTTCATGTACTTATTTGCTCTCTGTATATTCACTTTGGTCAAATATCTGTTCATTTCTTTTGTACAGTTTCAATTTTATTTTTTTAATGTTGAGAGTTCTTCATATATTCTAGACAGAAGTTCTTAGGTATATGATTTGCAAATATTTTATCCTAGTCTGTAATTTGTCTTTTCATCATCTTAATAGGATCTTTTGCAGAGCAATAAAAATTTTAATTCTAATACAGTCCAATTTTTCAATTTTTCCTTTTATGGATTGTACTTTTGGTGTCAAGTCTAAGAACGCTTTTCTATTACTTTTCTTGTGACATCTGGCTGGCTCAGTCCGTGGAGCATGCTACTCTTGCTCTTGGAGTTGTGAGTTTGAGCCCCACTTTGGGTGTAGAGATTACTTTTTAAATCTTTTAAAAGACTATTACTTCTCTCTTCAAGTTAATATTACAAGTTATTAGTTATGGGTTTTATTTACTTTTATTGATTTACATGTAATTTAATTATTTTGAAAGAATGTAATTATTTTGAAGTAATATATGAATATATTCAGTTTGTAAACTTTCCTTTTTCTACTTTCCTTTCTCCTCCCCGTCACTCCCCTTCTTCTACTTTCCTCACCTTCTACCAGTGCCTTGATCTTAAACTTCCCAGCCTCCAAAACTGTGAGGAAGAGACTTCTGTTGTTCAAGCTATGTAGTTTATGGTATTTTTGTTATAGCCACCAAATGCATAAGACAATGGGAGATAAAAAGAAAACCCAGAAACTTACTCCTAAAGTCATTCCTCAAGTCCTGTGCCTCCTGGCCGGTCTGCCTTCCTATCCCACCTCATAGAGTCCTTTTATGATTGTCTGTTAGATTATTTTTTTTAATTCTATTTATTTATTTGACAGAGAGAGATATAGCGAGAGAGGGAACACAAGCAGGGGGAGTGGGAGAGGGAGAAGCAGGCTTCCAGCTGCGCAGGGAGCCTAATGCAGGGTTCAATCCCAGGACCTGGGATCATGACCTGAGCTGAAGGTAGACGCTTAACGACTGAGCCACCCAGGCGCCCTTTTTTGTTTGTTTGTTTTTAGCAGCTTTATTTCTAATAGCCAAAAACTGGAAACTCAAATGTCTATCAAATTATGGTATATCCATATAATGGACTACCACTCAGCAATAAAAAAGAAATGAGTGACACACACAGGGATGAATCTCCAAATAATCATGATGAGTGAAAGAAGACAAAAAAGTATACACATTAAGTATGATTCCACTTTTAGGTAATTACAGAAAATTCAAACTTATCTACAGTGATAAAGCTGATCAGTGACTGCCTGGGGATGAGAAGAGTAGCTAGAGGGGATTATACAGGAACACAAGAAAATTGCAGGGAGGCAGGAGGCAAGGGTTGTTCATTATCTTGATTAGAGTGGTTTCATGGATGTATACATGTGTCCAATTTTACCAAATTGTATACTTAATTTTAAAATGTCATTTACCTTTTTCGCTCTTGTATTCCTCTGAGTATACAATGCTGGTTTCCAAAGGTTAAATGACATGATGATGTCATCACTCTTAAAGCTAATAAAATGTGTGCTCATGCATTCTTTTGTTTTAAAATTTTGTTTTATTTTCCAGGATGGTAAATATATATGTAAACAGTGGTGTGCTAGAGCAGAACTGCACCAGCTCACAAGTGCTAACTGCGTTTATTTCCAACTCTGTTTAGAGGTGTCATACTGACAGTCTGAACCTTGGCCACAGTGAAAGTATTTACAGCATGGAAACTGGCAAATGCTACTGCAAAATCAGGGTTTTGGGGACAGCTGGTTGTTAAACGTTTTACTAGCCCTACATATAACATACATAAAAATAAAGTTCATTGGAATTCTTAATTTTTAATGGTGCAAAAGGATTCTGAAAACCACTAGGCTAAAAATTTGCCTTTATCAAGCTAGAAAGTGTTACTAGGGAGGAAAAAAGAAAAAGATTTTCAGACACTCACCCCATCAAGTCCTGTGCCTCCTGGCCGGTCTGCCTTCCTATCCCACATTATAGAGTCCTTTTATGATTTTCTGTTAGATTATTTCCAGTGTATTCAGTGATATTTAGAAGGAAGGAGTAGCAGGCAAGTCTACACCATCTTATAATGGAATGTCCAATCGATTTTTAGTCATTTGAATATGTTGCCACAATATCTGTCGCTCGAAGGGCGTAACACTTCATACTCCCACCAGCAATGCCTGCATATGTCCGTTTTCTTTACCCATAAAAACATCTGATGATATGACTTTTGTTTGTAAATTTGCTCCTGGTGCCTAATAAGATGATTAATTAATATGGGCTGCTAGCTGTGTCCTGTGAACCCAAACCTTAGAGATGTCACAAAAGGGATAATTAATTGATAGAGCCCAGAACCTAAGATAGAAAGCCATGAGGAGTCCCGGGGGAGATAGAGCATGAGAAGAGTAAACCCAGAGAGGAAGAGACCACAAACTGAACACCAGAGGGAGCAGATAAATAGACAAGACAGGAAAAGCATTTACATGTGCATAATAAATATCCTCAGGAGGATATTGGAAATAGGAGGCTCAAGGCCGTTATGAAGAAGAACCAGCTGGGGGTATTGTGTATGAACAATGTAAGTGCTGAAATGATAAACTTGATGGGAAGTTTAAAGAGCAGAAGAAAAAAATGAACGAACAGGGATCAGGTTGAGGCTCTTCTAGAAGAGATGAGGAAAGGCCATCTAATACAACTGCCAGAAGGAGAGGAAAAGATCAATAGATAAGAGGGATTACCTGAAAAATAATTGAGAATTTTCCCAATTCCTGCCAGTGGTAAATGTGCTCAATACCTTTAATTTTTGCCAGTCTGTCAGGCACAAGAAATATTTCATTATTGTTTAAATTTGCATTTTTATTAGATAACCAGACGGCTCCAGCATGTTTTCCAGTGTTCATTGGCCATTCTCATAATCTTATGTGATTTGCGCATATCATTTGCTCATTTTTCTGGTTGGGTTGTTTTGCCATATTAGTTTTGTAAAACCTCCTTATATATTTTGGATGTAAATCTTGTGGTTGTTTACAAATCTTATATTTTTTCCCCAGTATGACACATACTAGTCTTTCAACAAGTCCATGATGCTTTTCTTTATATGGAAGTTTTAAATGCTCATAAATCAAATCTAGTATTTTCCTCTATGACTTTGAGAGTTTGTGTCCTGTTTGAGTGAGTCATTCCTACCTCTTTAATTTAAAAAATGACCTTTTCTTTAAATTGAATTTTATTATGTTAATCACCATACCTTACATCATGTTTTTGATGTAGTGTTCCATGATTCATTGTTTGTAAAAAATGACCTTCTATTTTAAATATCCTCCTATTATAAAAGATCTTTCCACGTTTTCTAAATTTTTAATTTTTATTCTTTAGCCTAAAAATAATTAGTAATTGTTAAACTATTACTTTTCTTGTGACACCTGGCTGGCTCCGTCCATGGAGCATGCAACTCTTGGTCATGGAGTTGTGAGTTCAAGCCCCACACTGGATGTAGAGATTACTTTAAAGAAATCTTTGAAAACACTATTACTTCTCTCTTTAAGTGAATATTACAAGTTATTAGTTATTGGTTTTATTTACTTTTATTGATTGATTTACATTTAATTATTTTGAAAAATGTAATTATTTTGAAGTAATATATGAATATATTCAGTTTGTAAACATTCCAACAATATAGGAAGAGTGTAAACAGAACGAGTTTCCTCTGTAATTCCCTCCCAAACCTCTTATCTCATTATCTTCCCCACAGCTAACTGTGCTGATCTGATGTGTATCTTCTGGATCTCTTTTAGACACTTACATTTATATACTGCTATCTTCCTCCATGTGGTGTCTTAAAAAACAAACACATAGAACTGTTTTGTTTGGAAACTTTCTATTTTTACTAGCATACGTGTCTTGGGGGACCCTTCTACATCATTGAAATGTGTGTCTGCGTGTATGGATGTGTACAAACATGTAGATGTGTGCTCACGTGTGCAGGCATGTGTACGTGTGTGTGTGATCCTGTAGAAAGTGTGTTCATCTTGTAGAGAGAACTGGGGAGCTTCCCATTTTCTCCTGTGCTTGGTAACTCTATAATGGCAATCCCCTGTCCCCAGAGGCTGAAGGAACCCCTGTAATGCCTTCATTACCTGTTTCATTTGTTCCGTGTTTATTGTTCTTTTCAGATTTTCTGCCTCCTGGTAAGCCAATTTTGGTATGTATTCCAAGAAAATCTTCCACTTCCTCCAGGTAAAACAAAATCAACCAGAGTGAAGCTGTATCTACAGTCTTCTTGTGGTTGAAAATTCTCCTTCCTATCTGTAGTCATGTCACTTTTTAACTTAATGTTTTCATAGTTATACCTTTTCCTTTTTTCTTTTGCTTGACTTCCCAGAGGTTTGCTTCTTTTCATGATCTTTTCAAGGAACCAGTTTTGCATTTTATCAAATCTACTTTTATTATGGTTGTTTTTAGGTTAAATTACTTTATATCTTGTTTCTTCTTTTTAAAAGAAATCTTCTTGTGTGCTTGCTTAATCATACCTTTCTTATACTGCTTAGGTACACGCCTATATACTTAAGACTATTCGGTTTCCCCTGAATACTTCTTAGGACATATCCAACAGGTCATGCTTTTATAGTAATCTGTTTCTAAAGTGTTTTTCACTTCAGTTTTTTTTCTTTTTCACCCATCAGCTTTTTGCCTTCAGCTTTCTCTTCTGTCTCTTTCATCGTGTTTATTACAAATTCATTTGATGCTATAAATTTCTCTCTAAATACCAATGTTGTTGAAGTCCATAATTTTTATATGAATACCTTACTGTCATGGAGTTCCAAATGTTTTATAATTTCCACTGTGGAAATTAATTTTGTTTCCGAAATGTATTTTTACCCTTGTCTTCTTCTTGTTTCTCATTTTATCGAACCTGGTGAGAGACTGCGGGTTGTGGAAGGTGTGATTTCCTTGCTCTCCCAGCACAGTGTTTCCAAATGCTCTACACGAGCGTGAGAACACATCTTCTCTGCTGGGTAGGAGTTCAAATATTTCTGTAACTCGAGTTAGAGATATTCTCCTGTTTTTTTAACAGCCTCATCTGTGTAGTTGGCCCACATCTTTGGAGCCAGTGAATCTTTTAACATATCCACGATGTTTCTCTGTTTGCTTAGGCTGAAGGGTGTGGAGAGAGGCCAGAGATCTGTTTGTCCAGGCCTGGAACATTTTCGTTTGCCCTTACTGTGCCCTGCTGGGTAAGTGCTCCTTGTCACCAAGAGCACAGGGAGTGCGGCTGGCAGTTAGTTGCCTAGCCAGGTACATTTGCCCTGGGTTGGAGAGGGCCCCGCCTCTGCTTGTTGTCACTGCCGAGATGGTGTCCACTTCTCTGATAGATTTTGCTGGTCAGCTGCCTTCCACCTGGCCTGGGCTACTGGCTAGCCCTCTGTGTGAAGAGGAGCCTAGCACAAATGAAGAGGAGCATAGGCTTCTGCAAGCTGCCAAGACTCACCCCCAACCCTTGGGGCTGCTGTCAGTCTGACACAGAGGGTGTCTCTGGGAGGTAGGCCCCACACCTGTTCCTTGGCAGGCATTCCTCCTGCTGTGGTGTCTCTCAGGGCACCTCCTCAGCCTGCAGCTCTTTCTCTCTTGCACCAAATCTTGTCTGGCTCTCTCACCTCTCATTCTCTGCCCTGCCATACTGCTGCCCATTTTTGGCATAAACCTGGGGTTTATGAAAGGTGATTCTGCATGGTGGAAAGAGTGTGGATCTTTCGAAAGCAAGGATATTTGGGGGCGCCTCGGTGGCTCAGTCAGTTAAGCATCCGATTCTTGATTTTGGCTCAGGTCATGATCAAGGGTCATGAGATTAAGCCCCATCAAGGGGTTCCATGCTCAGTGGGGAGTCTGCTCGTGATTCTTTCCCTCTCCCTCTGCCCTACCCTTGCTTACACACTCTCTCTCTCTCTCTCTCTCTCTCTCTCAAATAAATAAATAAATAAATCTTAAAAGAGAGAAAGCAAGGGTATTTGCACACCTATGTTCATAGCAGCATTATTCACATAGCTAAAAGGTGACACAACCTAAGTGTCCATCGGTGGATGAATGGATGAACAAAATGTGGGGTATCTAGACAATGGAATATTACTCAGCCTTAAAAAAGGGGAAGGAAAATCTGATACATACTACATTATGAATGAACCTTGAAGATATTATGCTTAGTAAAATAAGCCAGACCAGAAAGGACAAATACTACATGAGTCCATCTGCATGGAATAGGAAATTTCATGGGGAGAGAACATAGAACAGTGGTTGCCAGGGGCCACAGGGAGGGAGAAAGGGGAGCTGTTGTTTAACGGCTTTGGAGCTTCAGTTTGGGAAGATGAAGAAGTTCTGGAGATAGATGGTGATGATGATTGCAGAACAGTGTGGATGCACTTAATAATACCACTGAACTGTACATTTAAAAATGCCTAAAATGGTAATTTTTATGTATATTTTACCATATATTTTTTTTAAAGGGTGTGGGTTTTGGAGCCAGTCTGCCTGTTTCAAATCCTGCCCTCGCTGTTAAGTTGTACAGCCTTAAGCAGGTTACTAAGCCTCCTTGTGCTCCAGTCCTCCTGTAAAATGGGAATACTAGTGGGTTCACGCCGTAGAGCTGTGGGAGTGCTCCTGGCCCCTTGTTAGGTGATGGCTGCCTCTGCCTTCCCTGGGTGCTTTTGTGGGGATTGGGGGGAGGGGCTCAGTTCACCATCCTGTTAATCCCTAGCCTTCTTCCGGGGGGGTCTTTGCCATGCTTCTCCCCCCACCCAGGCCTCAGCACCGTCCTCCCTGCCCATCGTGCCCTGCTTGTTTCTTGATCTCCAGTAACATCTTGTTTTTCGCACTCAGCCCTGGAGTCCCGTCCATCAGCCCCTGACTGCTGGGCCTGGTCCCTGTGGGCTCTGCGAACGTATCCATCCTATCTCTCGTGATACTTGGTTGTGTCTGTTAGTTGAGGCACCTACTTCTCCCAGTGGATGCTAAGGTCCTGGACAATGTCCTCACTGGTCCCAGGGTGCTGTTTTCTGAACTGGAAACTGACCACCAATGGCATATTCCTTGCTACCCAACAGCTGGCCCTGATGCACCGTCAGCAAATGCTGTGTCCTCTTTTGGGGCCTCAGTTTCCCCATCTATACAGGCAACAAATGAAGTCATCGCAGGTCTGATACCATGTGCCTTTCTGATGGTAACTGGTGCCAAGCCAGATATAAGTCTAGGGGACCCTGCCATGTGAGAGGGAGAGTGCTGCAGCGTGTGCACGTGCGGCAGCCGGGCGTGAGTGTGTGCGTGTGTGTGTTCAGACAGGAGAGGGCCTCAGCTCCCAGCAGTGCGGAAGACTTCCTTCCTCTCACGATCCTGGGGATAAAAGAGGTGGAGGACTGTCCCACCTGTCTGAGTGACTCTGGGTGTCCAGCATCCCGGGGTAAGCGTGCCGCTGTGCTTGGGCCCGCCTCCCAGGCTTCCTCACCAGGAGTTACATATAGAGGCCAGGAGGGGGCACCAAAGACAAACAAAAGCGGAAGGACAGCAGGTGGGCTCCTGGCTCCACCTCCTGCCTGATGGGGACAGAACGGGCAGCCCATGCCTCTGATCCAGGCCTATGGCTGACAGTGACAATAGTAATTATTACTCACTACACTTATTGCTTATTTCGCATTTATACTCCCAAGCACTGCGATGACTGCATAATGTGGATTCTCTCGTTGTATTTCCCTATTACGGAACCCTGTATTTTTGTAAATCTGTGATTAAAGAACACCCAGAATAGAGCTAAAAGCTCTAGAGATCCGGGTCCTGCCACTCAGTAGTCGTGTGACTTTGGACACATCTTTGAGCCTGAGGTTCTTCTTCTTCTACATAAAATAGATGTTTTAGCACAAGGGTATGTGTTCATACATGCGTGTGGGGGTATGTGCACGAATGTGTGCACACATACATGCCTGTGAGAGTGTGTGCACTTGAACACGTTCATCAAGGCCCCAGGGGATGGAACTGAGGAGTGAAGGGGAGAGCCCCGCGAGGCAGTTGACACCAGGAGTTTGGTGCCCAAGAGAGAAGCTGAGATCCAGATGCATCTTCGGGGTCATGTTTTAGGAGAGAGGCCCAGGGAGCACCTTTATAGTCCAGAGAGGGGAGCACAGAGGACAGGCCCAGGGCAGCCCCAAGCCTCAGGAAAGGTGGAAGGAACATAGCTGAGAAGATGGAGAGGGTGCTCAGAAAAGGAAGTGGAGATCGGAGGCATCAGGAGATGCACAGGCTGCCAAGAAGGCATCTTGGTGCCTGGGCGGAGCCTGTCCCTTGGGGAGGAGACTGCCACAGGGTGGTGCTCAGGGGATGGAACAGGGCTCTACCAGGGGGCCCCTGGGGTATGGACCAGCGGGCAGACCACAGTGGTTGTGCCACTTCAAGGCACTACTGAAAGGGGAGAGAGATGAATTATTCAACAGGTGTGCTGGGGACAAGTAGTGAGTCCACTGAGAAAACGTCAAGTCACTCCTCAGGCTATAAAATCAATGCCAGCTGATTAAAACTTTAAGTATAAAGAAAAAGAGAGGAAAATAGGTAGATCAAGTTTGAGGGTGATCCCAGGAAGCAGGGGTGAGGGAGTGGACACAAGGAGGGGTGAGTAAGCCGCTGACCGCAGGGCCTCTGACCGAGGACCTCACAGAGCACACCGATGGCTGGCGCGGCGGCTTCTCCTGTCGCTGCCCCTGGAAGTCCTCTGAGGCATGCACGCCTTGCACACCCAGGCTCCCCGAGTGAAGAGGATGGAGCAGGGGTGACACAGAACCTTTGAAATCACAGGGGCCACTGAGACTGTCCTGGACACAAGCAGCACAAACAGGTTTGGGGAAGAGAGAAAAGTCCCAACTCCCAACCCCGGGGTCTAAGGACTTCCATGGGCTTGCTTAGACCCTCCCATGCTTCTTTTCGGGCCTGTGCATTTTTCCTTAGTTGCAATTATGGAAAGGTGTGCTTCTAAGTAATCTTACCTTATCCCCTTAATTTTAATACTTGGATCTCTTTTTTAATGATGCCACGTAGTCCTGATAACTGCCGTTGCTGGAGTCCCTTGCGGCCGGCCATCCCACCGACCTCAGCATTCTGTTCTTCGTGTTGTGGGGCTCCTACTACCCCCCCTCGGGCGGCTGGCACAGACTTTCCCGGCCTCCCTTGCTGTGTGCTGCACTGCCATCTCTGTCCCGACCTTCTGCAGCCCCCTCAGCATCCCTGCTGCCCGGCACGGGGAACTTCCCACGCACCGAGCCCAGTTTCAGGTGCTTTGCGGGCATTTCCTCTCAGCCCTCCTACCAGAGGGGGGGACACGGCTGTCACCCCATTTGCTGATGAGGCCCTGCGGCTTATAGAGGCTCACCGCTTCCGGCCTCTCCTCGCCCGTTTGCCCCCAGCCCAACCCTCCTCCCTACGCCCGCTTCCCTTCTGATTATTTATTTATTTATCTATTTGACAGAGAGACACAGCGAGAGAGGGAACACAAGCAGGGGGAGTGGGAGAGGGAGAAGCAGGCTTCCCGCCGAGCAGGGAGCCCGATGCGGGGCTCGATCCCAGGACCCTGGGATCATGACCTGAGCCGAAGGCAGACACCCAACAACTGAGCCACCCAGGTGCTCCTTCTCTTCTGATCTTAACAGAGACACCACCAGAAGCCTCCTTGGGTCATCCAGGCGGCTCGGGGTGCTCCATCAGACCCTCAGCCGCTGGGCTTCCCTGAGGTACTGGAGCTTACCTGGGCTCTCCCCGCTCTGAGGAGGCGACTGCCGGGCATGTCTTGCCTTTGGGGTTTCCACAGGGCCTGGCCCAGAGCCTGATCCCAATAAGGGAGCCAAAATGCCTGTCAAAGAGACACCTGTCCCACCGGCTTTAGGCTCAGGGTGAAGTCCTAGAGAGCTCTCATTCTGTGAGCCTCACACGTGCACGCACACACGCCCCACAGCCTCTTGTCTCTGCACCTTGAGCTACAACCCCCTGCCTGCTTGCCCGTCCTTCAAAACCAACTCAAAATCCATCTCAGCGTCTCTGGTCCTCCTTCCTTCCCCTCCTCTTAGAAGAAGTGATGCTCTCCTCAATCACCAAGTACTCACTGGGCCCTTGGTGTACGCGGGGCCCTCCTGTGTCAGGTGCAGCTACTGAGCACCTTCTGTGTGCCCGGTGCAGACTCCTCTGTGAGTCCAGGATGAGGCGAACCTCATCTCCATAGCTGAGCCTTCTCCCAGGATTCAGGTGGGGAAGGTTTGGACACACATCAGGGAGGTGTGAGGCTCAGACAGCAGGAAGCCGTGGGTGTCAACAAAGGATTCCTGGAGGCCCAGAGCAGAAACTGGAAGGACGAGGGAAGACAAGAAGTATGAACAGGGCTGGGGGGGGAGGAGGGCAGGGTGAGACTGGCCCAGGTGACAGAGGCTCTGCTGGACAGGACAGGGAGGCTAGCCGTCCTGCCGGCCATTGGGGGCCCACAGTGGACTGCCCCTGTGCGCATTGGCAGGTCAGCTGAGCTGCTCTGTGTCACGGTCTCCAGGAGCATTCTTTCGTCCCTGCATTTGTACATTTGTTCAACAAAACTATGTTGAGAAACTCTCATATATGCTTTCTCTCTGTGGCCCAGGGCATAGGAATATAGTTAGCTGCCCTGGGAGTTATTAAGATATTCTTAGAAAAGAAAGCAAGAGGCATCTTTGTAGGATGTTGGCCTTGGGTGTATCCCTTAGTCTTCTGTGGTTGGGTTAGTAGGAGTTGGGCCCTGAATGTGCTGAAATGGCAAAGTGAAGGAACAGACTTTGAGATCACCACCCATGCCCCAGCCACTCACTCTGCTGAGAATGGGCCTGTCTTCTCTTTCTAGTAACAATAGACTTGGCAATAGCCACTATCATCCCCTGGGTGCTTTCTCCAGGCCAGTCTCTGTGTTTAGTGCTTTACTTATATTCTGTTATTTTGAGCCTTAGAACAATCCTATGACTATTCCCATCCCATGGGCAAGGAAACTGAGCCCCAGGGAGGTCAAATAGATTCCCCAAGGTCTCTTAGCTAGAAGGTGGTAGTGTCAAGGTTGGCCCAGTCCAAGGAACTCTGACACTTATAGCCACAGTCCCAAATCCTACCATCTCTGTGCCAGAGTTTTCTGTGTTCCTCACAGCAATTTTTACAAGCAGATATGATTGGTCCTGCCCCACTGAGGGACAGACAGGCCAGAGCTGGGAGTGGGGAGCTGGAGTGAGGGCTGGCTTTGTCCTTCCCCAGAGCAGGAGCTCATTTCCCCAAGCAGGGTGCCCATGCCCTGGTATGAGAGGGCGCCTGGCCCCACCTGCAGCCCGCAACTTTTCTAGGCACCCTCCTTACCTGTCAAACTAGGAGGGCCTATGACACGGGACCACTGGGGCAGGAACTGGCCCTTCAAATGCCAGGTGCCTGCCCAGGTGATGGCTGGGAAAGGCCGCCTCCCCGTGAGCACTGTTCCCTGGCCATGTGCTGCCCACAAGGCCTGAGGAGGTGGCCCCTCCAACCTCCTGCCCTGGATCCCAGCATGGGACTTCCCTCGTCTGCTGTGTCTGGCCCCGGTTGCCCTAATTCTGCCATGTGTCAGCAGCAGCCCTTCTGGAAGCCACGTTCTCCGGGGAGATTTGATTATGTCCTGGTGGTGCCACCTCGTTAATATAATCAGGAAGTTTCCTCAAGACTTCAGCTGCTTTGCTGGCCGCCGGGCCTGGCTCCCGGGACATCCGTGCTGCTCTTCTGCTCACGGCTTCTCACAGAAACCGTCCGCTGACCATGCCAGGGCCCAGAGGGAAGGGCTGTGCCATCTCACTGGAGTGTCCTGCTGTTGCCCTCCTGCCTTCTCAGAGTGAGGCCCTAGGCTCGGATTTTATTCAGAATCATTTAGAATCTTCATTTGTTTAAAAAAAGTACTCAGCAATGAGGAATCAGCCCTTTGGAGAACATTCCAGAAAATGGCCATTTTCCATTAAGGTTAGGTTCTTAATTGAAAATTGTAAGAGGAGAGGAAATTTGGGGAGAGTCCAGAAATTCTTTCCATTATGGTAATAAGCTGTAATCAGAACCAAAGAGTTGTGTTAATTCTCGTGGGTTCTCTCCCCGGGATTGCCTAGAGTGTGTCATCAACAGACCCTGGGAGTTGGGGGTGAGGGAACTAATGAGGTCAAGTGTTCCAGGAAACAGACACAGGGAGGGTCGGGGGCTCATCTTGCTCCTTGGCTTTCCTGCATCCCCAACTGCTCACCCCAGGCTGCTCCCAGGACTGACCTCAGAGGCAACGTGGTGTCATGCCGTCCGAAAACATGGGGACGGGGCCTTCCAGGCAGAGGGCGAGCAGGAGTTGTGGCTGCGTGGGGGTGGGCATTGGGGACAGTGCGGGGTGGGCAGCGGTCAGGGCCTGGGACTGAGTTGAGGGTCTGAGTTTTCCAAGTAAGGCAGGGACTAGGTGTTGAAGGTGAGGCTGCTGCAGGAGAGGGGGTCACTCAGGGGAGGGCAGGTGTCCCAGGTGGTGGCCAGAAGAGCCACTTCTCCAAGTGCATCTGAGTGGCTGGCACATGATGGGCACAGGCTGTCTCACCCGCTCCCATGTGTCCCTTCCATGTGGGGTCAAGTGGGGTTCCCTCTCATCTAGCCTGGCCTCCTCACCCTGCGCCCTGGCGGTTTCTGTGAGTGGAGCTGTCAGGATGGCGAGGCCCAGCCATGTCAGCCGTCCCCACGGGGCTTCTCAGAGCCTGGACTCTGGGCCTGGATCTGCCCCATGGGCCGAGGGTCCCTAGACAGATCTCACTGGCTTCGGCAGAATTCCCCACAGACTCACCCATGGGCCCACTGGCAGACTACACAGTGTAGCTACTGGATGGACGCAGGATTGTCAGGGCCTTGGACGTGGGCAAGATAATGGCAAGGCGGGTGCTGATGACACTGCCACGTGGTCATTAATTTCCTCCCCTTCAAGGCCCACCTGGGACTTTTCTCCCTTTCCTATTGAATACTCCTGGGAGCTCCCCACCTGCACTGAGCAGTTGTTCTCTCTGTTGGGTCAGGGTAAGCCAGGAAATTAGAAAAAAAATACCGTTAACATGTGTCGAGGGCCTAGTGTGTGCCAGGAGCTTTACCTCCCATCAAATCCCTAAAACAATCTTGCAGGTTATGTGCCATCGCCCCCCTAGTGACGCAGGAGGAAACGGGGCTCCAGGAGGCTCAGTGACTGGTCCGTGACTTGTCCCAGATGACACAGCCTTCTTGAAGTGAGGCTGGGATTGGAGCCAGGTCTTTCTGGGCCCCTGCCCTCTGTCCACGCGGCTGAGCCAGGCAATGTGGCCACGAAGGGCAGGGTTGACTCTCTTGGGACAGCTGTGTCCCCACGTCCTGCCAACCCGTCTCCTTCCTGCTGCCTACCTGAGTCCTCTGGGCACCTTCAGGCCACATGGCAGCAAGGACTTCTGTGCCTCAGAAGGGACCAGGATCCCTGAGAGGTAGACATCCACCCACCTCCTGGCCCAGGAGTCTGGGGTCTCTTTGCTGCTCTTATCACTTCATTCCTCCCTTACTTTCATGCTTATCATGGAACAAAAAAATAAAGCTGTGTCCAGGAAACCAGGGGTGTGGTCAAGGTTGCCATCCATTCCTGACAATATTCACTTTTGGATTAATTCAGAAAGTGACCCACCTTGATTACCTTACGGAGTTCCCACAGAAATGGTCAGAGAACCAGAACTTGACAGAACATCTTGATGAGGCTGGAGTGAGATCAGGTCACACAAAGAATTTCCTGGATTAGCTGGGAAACCACCGGAGATCCTGAAATGTTTTCAGGACCTTTAAATGAGCAAACAAACAGTAACAGGTCTGCTGGAGGAGGGTTAGGAAAACACTGGTCTTTCCCAACAAATGATTATGGCTTTTTGTCCTGGATAATGAGGGTTATATTGTATCCTGTTTTCCTTTTTACCTTGGCTTCCAAGAGGCTCAGTTTTATGTTCAACTCTAGACCTACTTTCCCTGGGCTGGTTCTCTGGTATAGGCCCTGGTCCCTTTCCCCTCTTCATCACGTGAGCCTGTTGTTTGACTTATGTACGTGTTTCCCATTATGGCTGATTGTGGGACATCCTTTCTGGAGAGAGGCAGAGCATCAAGAGTGAGTAAGCAATGATGGGGGGCAACAGTGTCCTTGAAGGGCTCTCTGCTGAGGATGGGTTAGGTATGGGGGCTGGCAAGGAGGACATGGGACCAAGGCCTCGGGGGTGGCAACTAGGAAGTAAGTGTCAAGGAGCCTTTGCTGATGGTGACATCTCAGCGTGTGCTATCCCATGGACACTTGAAGTAAACAGAGGCATTGCAAGTTAGCCTCAATAGACCTCACGTGCACAGGAAGGAGAAGCCATGCACAGCTCTGGGCCCCTGCTCAGTGGTCACTGCTTTCCTATTTCTTGGCTGTCCTGGTGTGTACCTGGGGCAGTGCTGCTGTGTCTGTACCATGCTTTGCTCCCTAACCTCGTGCCAGAAAGAGAAGACTCAAGCTCCACGCGTACTCGTGCTCGGGTCTCACCCTACCTCCTGTTGAGACTCACTTAGATGATCCCTGTTTTTTCTCACTGATGAAGATAGTGTTGCAGTGAGCCTGTTAATGCGCGCAGCTTTTTCCTTCTCTTAAGTCATTTCCACGGGGTAATCCCCCAAATGTGGAACCACTGCGCCAGAGTGTGAGCATTTGAATGCAGAGAGTGTGTGGGGCTGGCCCGAAGACTCTGGCCAGCTCCCAGGCCACCACCCCCACGTTGCCTATTCCTGTGCCCCAAACTCGTCGCTGTTGGGTTTGCCACGAAGACATTAATTTGCTACAAAACTGCACCTTATCACTCAATCCAAATTTCTTTGATTGCTAGGTGGTTGAACAGTTTGCTCTACTTTTTGTTGTCTTTTTTGTTTTTGCCTTTTGTGTTTCATTCTCGTGAACTCTCTGTTCATGCCCATCGTATTTATCAGTCAAGGACTTGATGAAGTCATTAACATTTGAGGGAATTTTTAAATGCAATAGTAGCTATAGGTCTGTCATGTTTAATACAAATACCTTTCTAGCCTGTGTTCCTTCTTATTTTAGTTTTTTTTTTTTTTTCCTATTAGAAGTTCAGATTGTTCCCTAGTCAAATCGTGGCCCTGATTTTGCTGGTGAAAGGGAACTGGCTGGTTGTCGTTCCTCACCCTGAGTTTGGGCACCACCCCAAAAGGCTGCCAAGCCTGGCTGGGAGTGGGCTTTGGGGGCATAGTTTGTGCATTTGAGGCCTGTACCCAGACACCTCATTGTGCTTTATTATCACTTGAGGCCCAGAGGCCTGGGAGCTGGGGCAAGTCCGACACCTGGACAAGGGTTGCTAGCAGGGCATCAACCTTGGATCTGAAGGACCAGGGTAGGTAAGCTCCCAACTCAGCCCTGGAGGGTGGCCAGAACCAATCTTGTCTTGGGCCACGGGGCTCTCCAAGACCCGCCCATATCTGAGAAAGGTCCAAAGGGCATGTCCCTTAGTGGCCATATGCCACCTTCTATGTTGGTAAGTCCTTGGTGAGCCCCTGGGGATATGGGGTCTGCCCTGGGGGCGTGGTGGGAGCACTCACTTCGCCCCCAGCAGAGGGTTTTGTGCAGTCAGAGATAGGGAGGGGCTGTGCCACACATACTCAGTAAGACCCCTTCTAGATCTTCTGTTCTACAGACCCTCACATCTAGCAGCTCCTCAGCCTCCTGCCCACCATGCCGTCCCCTTGGGGTGCCTTGGTCACTTGTTAGTCCCGCTGATCATGCACTGTCTCCTCCTCTAGGAGCCTTCCCTTGCTGCCTACTGCGATCAGTCCCCAGGCCTCTGCACAGTACTTCCTGGAGGGGCATCCTGAAGACTTTCCTGTAGAGGTGTCTCCACAGGCACAGGCTGGCTATTGCCTGGTCTACAGAAAGGCGCAATGGATAGTTGTCAGACTGAATGTGTGGTTGGCTGGTCGGACCCCAGGCTCTGGCAGACAAGTGAGGTGTCCCTCTGGGAACCCCTGGCCTCCTTCAGATGTGAGTGCAGAGTCTCAGGGTGCTTTAGGGGGGTGGGGGGAAGCTGGGAGGTGCTCCCTTCCTGTCTCATGGCAGAGCCTGGGCAAATCTCGGGAAGGCAGCCAGCCGTCCCCTGTCTCCGGCCTCCTTTGTGTGTGAGTCACCATCTGGAAGTCGCCGTCATTTGTTTTAATTTAGCAGGAGCCGGCTCATCTTGGGAGTACGACTACGGGCTTGTCCTTCCTTCCATTGTGGCTTTACGCTCAGTGAGGGAAGGGGGTGGGGTGCAGAGTGCTTGGCAATAAAGCACTTTCTCCTCATCATCTTTAAAAATTTTTTTCTTAGCAGAAGCAATGGGAGAAATTTACTGGCCTGTCAGAAAAGCCATTGCTCATCAGACTGGAGAAAGGAAAAGCAGAGGTCATCAATTCATGGGCAGTGTCTCAGGAAGGGATTAAATCATTTAGCAACATGTCCTTAAGAAATCATTGAAGCCTCATACTGTCATTCTCTTTTCCTGGACCTTCCCATCAAATACATTTGCCAAATGCAGAGCAAGTCCGATGCTGATGGTTATCTTCCCAGCGGTTCCAAAGGCTGTGCCTGCGCCATTTCTGCTAGAAGACCTGGCACCTGTGTGTGCGGGCGCATGGGGATGACACACATGTGTGCGCCTCCTTGTGCCGACAAATAGATGTTCATGTGATGTGGTTACATAAACACACACACATCACCATTGCTTAGCCGTGATGGTGTTCAGTTTTCTTATGTTTGTGTTCTGTTGTGAATTGCCATCCATTCATTCAGATAAATAAAGGTAGAAGTATATTCCAGAAGACCCATTAGTGTTCCCTGGTGTGTGTCATCTGTGCCATGCACAGGGCTCTGGGGGCCTGGCGTGGTGTCCTCAGATGTCTGGGGGGACCTGCGAGCGGCCACCGGCTGCTGTGTCCCTTGGGAGCCCGTGGACTAATGGTTTGGAGCTTTGAAGCTGGCTGCACCTGGGTTCAAACAGCTCTTCCCCACCATCAAGTGGTGTGGCTTCTTCTCTCAAAGATGTCCTCTAGGGCCATGAGAGCCTAGGATGTGCTGTGCGTTTAGACAGATAGATGAAGGTCCTTTCAGTTGTCAGAATGCCTCAAATTCTGGCAGCCTGTCTCACCAGGACACGTGTCATGACGCATGAGGTGTGGATAACTTAAGATATCATGATGGTTAATGTTATATGTCAACTTGCCGGGGCCGTGGGGGACCCAGGTTAAACATGATTTCTGGGTGCATCTGTGAGAGTGCTTCCAGAAGAGATTAGCATTTGAATTGGTAGACTGAGTAAAGCAGATTGCCTTTCCCAGTGTGGGTGGGCCTTATACCATCAGTCAAAGGCCTGAATAGAACAAATAGAACACAAAGTGGAGGGAAGGAGGATTTGTTCCCTTTCTGCCTGCCTGCTGAGCTGCAACTTGTCTTCTCCTGCCCTTGAGCTGGGGATTCTCAGGCCTTTGGACTCCAAATGGAACTACCCCACTGGCTCTCCTGATGTCAGTTCATGGAACTCCACCTCCATGATTGCCTGAGCCGGTTCCTCCTAATAACCCTCTTTTTTTGTTAGAGAGAACACTGACTAATACAGGTATGAAGGTGGTCCACACAGCCCGGCCAGTCATGAAAACAGTCAACACAAACAGATGAAATATCCTTGTTGGAACTAAACAGGAAGACTTCCTAAGCATGAATCATCCCCTTTTGTTCATCTCACAAACATCCGGTGAACAGGCGTCCTGTGTTGGGCCCTGAGCCAGGGATGCAGGGGTGGACCAGCCACCTCTCTGGCCTCGCAGGGCTCAGGTACCTGTGGGAGATGGCTGTCCCCGGTGGGTGAGCAGAGAAGCGGGGAGGCTGGGCACTGTGCAGGCAACAGCAGGGCCATGGCGGTGGGGGCTGAGGGTGGACACTCCCCTGCACCGGGCACGGAGGCCAGAGCACTGTGGGCACCGCCCACCTCCCGGGGAGGGGGAGCCCCGTGGGCAGGTGGGAGAAGCTTGGCAGGTCTGCGGAACAGCAGGGGAGTGGAGAGCTGCCAGCCCCCACCGAGACCCACCCCCCACCGGGGCCAGGCAGCCAGAGCTTAGCTGGGCTGGCAGACTGCATCTTCAGAGTCTTATTTCCATCTTACAGAAGACACTGAGGGCAGAGACAGCCCAGGGCAGGGCAGGCATGCACTGAGGCCCTACTAGGGCCTGGCACTCTGGCGCATGGACTCTGAGGGCCTGGAGCAACCTGCTCAAGGTTGCCATCCCTGGAGTGCCTTCCATTTTCCTCTCCACTTGACAATATCACAGCCCACCCCCACCAGCCTCGGAGGGCCCAGTGAGCGCTAGGCTGTGCTCCTTGACCGAGTTCCCCCACAGTGTTACCTGCGGTCTGCCTGGGGGTCGGGAGTGGGCCACACCGAGGGCCTGGTGAGACATCTACGGCCCCGGTCAACGGGAAACCGAGAGACCGCTGGGCAGCTGTAAGGCTTGGAGGTGAGCAAGCACCTCGGCAGCTATCGCCTGGGGACTGGCTCATCCCCTGGTCCATGATCACCCTGGGAGGTTCATGGGGAAGCTCCTGTTCCTCCCAGAAACCCCCCCCCCGCAACCCACACCCCTATCAGCTAGTTAAGTGTTGAAAGCTGGAAGTGGCCCCTGGCCCACTGGAAATGGTGCTGGGTGGGCCTATGGCAGGAACTGAAGGTCAGCGTCCTCCAGGATGGCGGGAGCATTCTCATGTCAGAGGACTGTGGGGTCAGTCTGGAGTTGTGGGACTGTGCTTACTCTCTGCAGGGGACAAAGGGCCCTCTGTACTGCCCACAGACTCCATTCAGGCCTGTCCTCTTTTTTAAAGATTTTATTTATTTATTTGAGAGAGAGAAGGAGTGAGTGAGCATGAGAAGGAGCGAATGAGCACGGGGGAGGGGCAGAGGGAGAGGGAGAAGCAGACTCCCCACTGAGCAGAGAGTCTGACGCTGGGCTCAATCCCAGGACTCTGAGATCATGACCTGAGCTGAAATCCAGAGTCGAACCCTTAACCAACTGAGCCACCCAGGTGCCCTATCTTGGTGCTTCTTAAACAAGCTATAAGTGACTATCTCCCTGCACCTGCAGGCCAACTAGATGGGGGATGCAGTTAAAAGCTGTGGTCCCCTTCCGCAGGAGCTAAAGCCTATGGAGGTGCACGCTAAGTTCTCAGGGATGTGGGAGCACACAGGGGCCTTGCCCCTGGGGTGCAGTGGGCACCAGGCTCTCCTGAGTGGGTCCCGGAGCAGTGAGAGCAGGCCTTGAGGGAAAGGGGGTAACAGCCAGCACAAGACCAGGGAGCAGGGAAAATGCTGGGTGTAGTAACTAGCTCATCTTTCCGGCCAGGACTTCCCCAGCCTTGGCACCAAACGTCCCACGGACCAGGAAAGCGCTCCATCCTGGCTCAACTGGGACTGTTGGTTCTCCTGCTAGAAGGCGGGTATGGGTGTAAGAGGAGAGGCCAGAAAAGCAGGCCAGGCTCAGAGGGTGACAAACACGCCCAGGAGCTTAGACTTGGCCCTTTGGGTGGTGGTGGAGCCACAGGGTCAGATTTTGCTTCTGAAAAATCTGGAGGCTGCACTCAAAGACATGGGCAGGGGAAGGCAGGGGTGAGTCAGGAGGCTTCTGGTGACAGGGCCAGGCTTTGAAGACTTTTAAACTGGGCTGCATGGGGGAGGGGAGGCATGGGGAAGGCAAGATGAGGAACTCAGGACCCAATAGGTATTGGGGGAGGCAAGGGCCCTGCCCAGGATCATGGCCTGGGCCTAGGCGTCCAGAGGTGGGCAGATAGGATTCATTCTGCCAGGGTTGCTGAGCAGCTCTGTGTTGGACCCATGGAGCGGGAGGGCTGTAGAGGGGACAACAGATGAAAAGATGTCCTTCAGCTTTGCCAGTTTGCTGCTTCACAAGGGGACGAGTACGAATCGGTGGAGACCCTGGGTGTGGACGTTGGTTTCCCCAGTGGATTCCTCGGGGCAGAAGGGTGCTATGTGGGACATGGCACTGAGGTCAGTTAAGTTTGGAAATGCTGAATTTATCTTGCTAAACAAGCCTCCTCTCTGGCCGACCACCCAGAGCTGGACCTTGGCACCACCATGGGCTCCACAGGAGTTGGAGAGTTAGGGTACTCAAGGCACGGGTGGAAAGGGCTGGCATGGACTCTGCTAGAAGTCAGCCGCAATAGGATGAGGAAGTGGGAGTTAGAGAAAAATGGGGGCCTGAGCCAGAGCCAAAGAAGGAGAGACAGGCCAAAGGGGCACTGAGGCCCCCGCTCCCATGAGGCCCAGCACAGTACAAGAGGTGGGGAGACAGGCCAGATGATGGGAGCCAGCACCCTTCCCGGGCCCATACCTGCTCCTGGGCCTCACTGGAGCTCTCCCTTCTCCTGATCTACCCTCTTCTGTCTGCAATTTCATCCCTGGTTTATTCTGTGCATCTTTTCCTAACATCTGGTGTGCAACATAGAGCTCATTAATTTTCATTCTATCTTTTCCTTAACATAGCACCTAAGGTTATAAATTTCTCTCCAGTGCCATTTTACCTGTATCCCAGGAGAGTCAATATCTGCTGCTTCTATTATTGCTTGCTTTATGTCCTTTGTATTTTTCATTATCATTTCTCCTTTGGCTCATGAATTATTTTGTTTTCCAGATGTATCTGGGTTTGGGGCTTGACCTGTGATTGACTTCTAATATCATTGTGTCTTGATTAGAAAGCATGTTCCATATATCATCTTTGGTATTTGTTGAAGCTTTCTTTGTGGCCAACTACACAGTCAATATTACAAACATTCCATCCGTGCTGAGAAAATATGAATGCAGAGTTCTGTATCTCCCCAATAGGTCATACATAACAATGGTGCATTTCAAATCTCCTTATTTTTATGATTTTTATTCTGCCTGATGTATCACCTTTCCGAGGTTAGTGTGTTAAATCTCCCAGCCATGCTGGTGAGCTGGTTACTTTCTCCTAAGTGTGTCATTGTCACTCTGAGGTTCTATTATTGTTTGGCGCTGTTATGCCTCCCGGTGCGTTATCTGTGTCATTGCCATGTGTTGCCAATTACCATCTAACCACAGTGCTTTTACCCTGCTTTTACCACTTTTTCTACAATGGCTTTCTTCTGGGTCCCTTTTCCTATCACCTCACTTTTAACTTTGATAGGTCATTAAAGTTCATATATGTCATATGCTTGCTTTAAAAAAAATCTAGGTGGAGAATCTGTTTTAAAATTACATATATATAATTAATAATTTAATAATTTAATAAATAAATAAATATATATTTAAAGATTTATTTATTTATTTTAGAGAGAGAGCACACGCATAAGCACCCCTGAGTGGGAGGAGGGGCAGAGGGAGAGAATCTTAAGCAGGCTTCACGCCCAGCATGGAGCCCGATGCGGGGCTCAGTCTCACGACCCTGAGATCATGACCTGAGCCAAAACCAAGAGTCTGGTGCTTAACCGACTGAGCCACCCAGGTGCCCCTGTTTTTTAATGATATATTTTGAATTACTTTTACTGTCTTATTTTCTATCTACCATACTTTTTAGCATTTTTTCCCCTTTGTCCCTAGTGGATTCCATTTTCTTATTCTCTTTCCCTCCCCTGCTGGTCTAGAGATTGTAAGACCTATTTCTGTTTTATGCACTTCATTTTTTGTGTTTAGTGGCTTTCAGGTGTACAGACTTGAGCACTCCTCACTTCATGGAGTTCTCCCCTTTCTCCCCTCCCTCACCCCTCTGCCTCTCTCCTCCTTCTCCCTCCTCACCATCATCAGCCCACACTGGGCCCATTCCTCAGATATCCCAGTCCCCCTTGTGTATTTTCATGTGCCTCTCCAGGCCCATGCCACATATTTATTTTTATCTATTGGTAGATAAGAAAAATACAAAGTATCATATCGTGTGTGGGCCTTTGTGGTGCACCTTCATGGTGTTGGGCTGTAGGTTTCCCCCTTTCTCATGGGCACTCCTATGTCCCAACACATCTCCTGCCTGCTGCACTGTCCTGGCTTCGTGTCACTCACCACAGGCCTGACGATGGACTGGGCCTCTCATGTGGCCTTGAGAAGGCTGAGGGCACTCTTGTTTCCCTGTAACTGCGTTTTCCTCCTGAATTCTAACTCTGCTGGTGTTGGTTTGTTTGACACTTAACAAACACTTTCATGTAAAGTCTTGCATCTTTCTGTAATTCTTGGAACTTCTCTGTCAGCATTCCTTCAAGTATTTTCTCCCTATTCACTCTTCTTTCTCTTTCCAGGATCCCTAGTATAGGGACGGGGACACTTTTTTTTCTATCTTCCACGCCTCTCAACTTTCCTCCTATGCTTTCCCCCTTATCCCTCCTGACGCATTCTGGAAAAGTCCCTCAGGAAAATCTTTCAGTCAGTTTCAACACCAGTCCGCTTTTCACATCCAACATCTCCAGCTGGTTCACCTTCATAACTACCTTTAAACGTGTGTTCCCAGTATGCTCCCTTATGATTACGAGTACTTCAGTTGCTTGTCTCAAGTTCCTGTTCTGTCTACCCCATCAGTATGTCTCCTTTGACATATGTGGCTCCCTTTGGGATCTTTCTGCCATAGGGCCTCACATGTGTGCATGCATGTTTTAGGTCAGGCAGTGGGGGGTAAAAGAAAATGGAACTAGACAGACCGGAGTTCCACCTATCAGCTAGGTAACCTGTGGGCCTTTGCACAGGATGCTCTTTCTACCGAGAAATGCCCCCACTTCTCCTCGATTGCCTAATTCCTATCCACGAAGTTTAGAAGCCTTCTTTCACACCCACTCCCACCTCTGGTGGGACAGATGCCCCTTCTCTGTTGCCATGCATCCTGGCCTTTCTTCAGTTGTCACACTGGTCATACCCTCCCCCCCACACACACACCCTTTTTGATATAACAACATGTGAAATATACATATGGAAGAATTCATGCAATACAAACATACTGTTTACATTTTAATAGCACAGTGAATACCTCTGTACTTGTACCCAGTTTAAGAATGGATTATTTCCAATAGCTTGGACTATGCCCTCCTCCTCCCAGAGGGAATCACTGTCTTGACTTTGGTGATAAACATCCTTGCTGTTCTGTTAGTGTATATAATGAACTTTATAATATTGCAATTTAATTGCATATATTCTGTGATGCTCACTATGAAGTTTTTGGAATTTATCTCTCTTAATGCATGTAGCTGTCTATAATTCATTCCTTTTCACTGTTGTGAAATTATATCCCATCATATCTACATACTACAATTATTTTATTTATTTATTCTATTGCTGAAGAGCATATGGATTTCTTTCCCTTTTTTTTTTTCCTGTTGCTGACAGTGCTCCCACGAACCCTACAGGACACATGGGCAAGAATTTCTCTAGGGTGTGTGTTTATATATATTTGCAGGAAGTATATCTATTTGTACAGTGCATTTAGAGGAGAAAAAGTGCTGGATTCATCTCTTCTAGGTGATGCCACCCTGTGTCTCAGAGTGGTGTGTGCCAGCTTCAGCTCTACCAGCAGCAGGGAGAGTTCCCATTGCTCAACATTACCAACACTGTATTGCCACACTTACAAACTTCCGTCTGTTCGGAGCATGTGAAATGGTATCTTATTGTGGTTTTCATTTGCATTTCTTTTATCAGTAACATGGTTAAGTATCTTCTCATATTTATTATTCATGCAGGTTTTCTCTTTTATGACTTTATAACAGTCTTCTCAAGTCTTTTGCACATTTTTCCATTGGATGGTTTTTCTTTTCTTACTGCATTTTGTGATAAAGCTGCTTCTACCAGACTCATGAGAAACAACTGTGCCCATCTCTTCCCATCTCTGCACCTCGTGACCTCACATTGGTAGCTTGAAATTGGTCACATGGGAGTTTTGACATCATGAAGATCAGCACATGCTACAAATCAGGACTTTCTTGGGTCTGGAGAAGCTGTTGTTCAACCTTTTCCAGCAGACTGCTGCTTACAAGACTTCTTTTTGTATCTAGGCTCGAGTCACTTGTTAATTATGTGCTACAAATATTTTACCCCACATTGTGGCTTTTAAAAACATTTCCTTGAGTAAATTTTGATTAACAGAAGTTCTTAATTTTAATGTGGTTTCATCTTTAAATTTTTTCCCATATGTGCAGTATGCTTTGTGTCTTGTTTAAGAAATCTTTCCTATCCTGAGGATATTAAGAATCCTCTCATCTTTTCTTCTGAAAATTTTGGAATTTTGCCTTTTACATTCGAGTCTTTAATATACCTGAATTTGTGTGGGTTGTGGGGTAGGGGGCCCAATTTATTTATTTATTTATTTATTTATTTATTTATTTATTTATTTATTTATTT
>NW_027397082.1:28860943-28898712 GCF_003265705.2 Callorhinus ursinus
TTTATTTATTTATTTATTTATTTATTTATTTATTTATTTATTTATTTTTGCAAGCTGAGATTGCATATTTCCTCACAGACAGAGAAGGGTGCAATGTAATGATAGCTGTTCTGAATTGGGTGAGATCAGGCAAATATCCAATAACTCTGCAGTTCGAATCAACTCTAGTGAGAAGATACCCATACATTTTGTGATTTTATGTGCATCATTTGGATGAATTGTCCCAAGACACATATCTATATGGTGCCCAGTTGTGGTAGATTAATTGCAGAAACAGGCCCTCATTCTCATGCTTGCCTATAGCCATTCACTTAGGAAGGGCTCTCCCAAACTGACGCTGGGCTTGGTGCCATGACTTGCTTTGGCCAACAGGGCAGTAACAGAGGCTTAGAAAAGCGCATGTACATTTTTGTTCTTTTCTAGTACTTCTGCCACCACCTTGAGAGCAAGCCTGGCTTAGCCTGCTGGAAGGACACGAGTGACATGTGGAAGAAAGTGGACTCATTCCAGCTGAAGCCATCCTAGACCAGACAGTTCCCAGCCAACCCATCGACTGGTCAGCCACAGTCATGCAGATCTAGTCCAGAGTGCAGAACTGCTCCACCAACCTGTGGACTCCTGAGAAATAACCAGTGGTTACTGTTTTAAGCCACTAGGACTGGGGTTGGCTTGTTACACAGCACTATCTCACTGATAACATGTTAGTTATTTGAGAATAGTCCAGATCCTTAAGGTTTCCAATGGCATTGCCTTATTTATTTAGGCTTTAATATTTTTTGAGTATCTCCTATGCATGATTGCCTAGGGATGCCCTTTTAGAATTTTTGTTAAAAAAAAAAGGGTCATTTTACCCTTTCTTTTAATAGATAAATCAAGGTTGTTCTTAATTCAGTTATGTTTTTGTCATCTCCTCCAAGGTGTAAGATTTCATGTACTCCAAGGTGCCAAAGTACTCTGTCATTTAAGCAAGCTGAGAGCTAAGCAGCACTTTGGAAGAACCCAAATGGAATAGTGATGGTTAATGAAAATATCTTTTAAAATTTAAAGCCATCTAAAACTATTAATATACTACTGAGCAAAGCTTTGGCGTTCTTCCTTTGGCTCTGAAATATTTTGTTTTTATCGTCTGTTATTTTATTCCAAATTTACTCTTTGTTGCAAAAATTATTAATGAGGGAGTCTCATTCATTCTGGCTATCTAATAGTAGTTGAACAAAAATGGTGCCAGGTTCTGCATTTTATGTGGGTCCCCTCGTCCTCTTTTCTATTCAGGTATAATCATTTTGCTGCTCTCTTCTTTTATCTCTGTACTGCCCACCTGCCTGGCTTAGTTCCTCTCTAGGAAGGACACTTAGAAGATCCTGGTGGGACTAGAACCCAGTGTTTTAAAATCTTTCCAAAATTAAGGAGGACTCACTCTCTGGGATGAGGACTTACTAAAGTCTTTGAAATAATATAGAATGGAAGTTTTAAATCACTAAGAGACCGAGACAATGAAAGGATTCTTTTTGTCTCCCCTCTAATTCATAATAAGTATAATAATTAACATTTATGTCTGCTTACAGTATGCCAGGCACTCTTGGAAAAGCACTATAGATATACTGACTCATGTTAATTTTCAGAACAATCCTGGAGGACAGCTACTACTATTATACCCATTCTACAAATGAGGGGACTGGGCCAGACTAAACAGTTAACAAACTTGACGGAGCTCACATAGCTTGTGAGTGTAATAGGGATCCAATAATCCAGTTCCAGAGTCTACTACATCCTTAGCCAAGAGGGTAGTAAACTATATTTAGATATCACCTGCACTGTTTACAGTCCTGTGATACGTGTGAGAGCTGGCTTCAAATGTCCAAGCAGCCCGGGACCCCTGAGCTGGCATGACTCCCTGGTTTTAGGATTAACACAGAGAAATTTATTTGGAACCCACATTCCTTCTCTGTATACGCTTCACTTGGAATCACCAGCTAACATTTTGTCCCACTTGTTTTCCCTCCCTCTCTCTCTTTTTACTGTACCATTTGAGAATAAGTTGCAGATATCACAATGGTTCCTAAGTATTTCAGTGTGTCTCCTAAAACAAGAACATTCTTTTATATAACTGTAATATAATTATCCAATTTAACATTGATTTTTTTTGACATTTTTGAAGAGTACAGGCCAGTTGTTTTGTAGACTGTGTTTCATTTGAGTTTGATGTTCCTTCATGATTAGGTAGAGGTTATGCATTTCCTGCAGGAATATTCCAGGAATGATGTTATATCTTCCTTAGGGCATTCCTCATGATGCTGGTTTATCCTATTACTAGTGATACTAATCTTAAGTCAATGTGAAGGTAGTGTCTCCCAGATTTTTCTATAGTAAAGGAATTTTTGCCCCTTTAAAATTAATAAGTAATCTGCAGAAATAATCTATTCATCCATTAACTTCCATCTAATGGTTTTAGCATCCATTGATATTTCTTGCCTGAACCATTAATTACGATGGTGGCTACAAAATGGTGGCTTTTAACTCTGCATCATTCCTTGTAAAGAGGAATGTTCATTCCTTCATTCCTCTATTCACTTTATTACTTATACTAACAGTGATACCAGGTATTCTCTTTTTATTTGCTGTCTTATATTCATTGTTGTCATTATTCATTTTCACGTTGAGATCATCTCAGATTTGGGGACCTCTTCAATGTGGATATTTTGTCCTCTCTTATGCCCTAATCAGTTTTCCAGCACTTCCTTACTTTCTGGCACAGCACAATAGTCTAGACTCACAGTGTCCCTTTTCTGTTCCAGTCTGGGATTTAGTCATTTTGTTAAGAAGCCTCATTTCAGTTTAGTGGGGGAATGGCAGTTAGAAACTGAGATCTAGGCTCTGGTTGTACTCAATGGTCCTGGAGTATCATGGTTCTAGGTCCTTTAAGTGAACAGAGGAGGAAATACATGGGGTTTTTTGGTTGTTTGTTTAAATTAGGAGTCTATCTGATTACCTATAATTCCAATCCGATGCCACAGGATTCTTCTCTTTACCTCTCCTTGCCTTTTATTTCATTCTCCCCCGAAGAGTAATATACACACTCATTTGCTCAATTCTATAATACACATAAAAACAGTTCCAGAGTTTCTTCTCTAAAGAAACTTTAAAATTTATTTGTAAGTAATCTCCTATAATCTTTAAAATTTCTTCCATATCAGTGATTTTTTGTGCCTTATTTCTTACTTTACTTATATTAGTCTTTTCTTCTGTTTTTTTAAGAAAAATTCACTAACTAGAATACCAATTTATTAATTAGTCCTACTATTTTTCTGTTCTCAACTTCAATGATTTTTGCTTTTTATTTTAGTATTTTAATCTTTATGCTATTCTGGTGACTTTGTTTTAGCTTTATGAGTTACAGTTTATTCACTGCTTTTAACTTTTTCAGATTATGAATTTTCCTCTGGCAATGCATTAAATAAAGCATTTCAGTTATCTTTATTTTTTAGGCATTCTATTTTATTTGTTTTTATTTTTCCTTTCATCAAGAGTAGCTTAAGAGAACAGTTTTAAATTGTCAGAGTAAAAGGCTTTTTAAAAAATACACTCTTAATTTCCAATTTTTATTGCAAAGTGATAAAAAGTGTTGGTTTTCACCTTGGCGGTGATGCTTTCCTTGTGAACAAACATTTGATTAGTTGTGAATGTTCAGTGTGCACTTGAGAATGTATGTCCTCCATTACCAAGGTATAATAGTCATTTAAACAAAATTTTATTGTTATGTTAATCACCATACGTTACATCATTAGTTTTTGATGTAGTGTTCCATGATTCATTGTTTGTGCATAACATCCAGTGCTCCATGCAGAACGTGCCCTCCTTAATACCCATCACCAGGCTAACCCATTCCCCTACTCCCCTCCCCTCTAGAACCCTCAGTTTGTTTTTCAGAGTCCATCGTCTCTCATGGTTTTTCTCCCCCTCCGACTTACTCCCCTTCATTCTTCCCCTCCTGCTATCTTCTTCTTTTTTTTTTCTCAACATATATTGCATTATTTGTTTCAGAAGTACAGATCTGTGATTCAACAGTCTTGCACAATTCACAGCGCTCACCATAGCACATACCCTCCCCAATGTCTATCACCCAGCCACCCCATCCCTCCAACCCCCCACCACTCCAGCAACCCTCAGTTTGTTTCCTGAGATTAAGAATTCCTCCTATCAGTGAGGTCATATGATACATGTCTTTCTCTGACTGACTTATTTCACTCAGCATAACACCCTCCAGTTCCATCCACGTCATTGCAAATGGCAAGATCTCATTCCTTTTGATGGCTGCATAATATTCCATTGTGTATATGGTATAATAGTCATTTATCCAAAAGATCTGCCTTATTAATTATGTTGTTTAGATATTCTTTATTACTAGTCATTTTTTGGTTCACTTGATCTGTTTTGTATGTTAATGTCTCCTACTGTTGGTATTTTCCTATCTTCCCTTAAAAAAAATTTTACCATTTTGATGAACATAAATTCATCAACTTTTGCGTATGGTTTGTAATTTGAGATTTTGTTTAAGAAGTCCTTTCCCATCACTCGGTCAAAAAACATATTCCTTTATGTTTTATTTTGTTGCCTTCAGAGTTTAACATTTTACAGTTTGTCTGTTATCCATCTGGACTTCATCTTTGTAGATTGTGTGAAGTAGTAACTCAATTTTATCATTTTAATTTTTTCATTTCTAACAGTTTTCCCAACACTCTCTGGTAAACTGAAATTGTTTATTTAAATTTCTTTGTGTACATGGGTCTATCTATCTCTGAGATTTCTATTCTGTTCCCTTGGTTGGTTTGCTTCTGTATAAATATCATGGTATATATCTTTGTAGTATTACTTATTATCTACTTAGTAAAACAAGTTATATTTTATTGCTCCTTTATAAAGTCATCTTACTCATTCATATTCCTTTATTCTTTCATATAAATTTTACATTGTTTATCCAAGTTTCTCAAAAAATGTAACTACATTTTATTGGGTCTGTATTGAATTTGTAGCTTAGCAGAGAAGTGACATTTTAAAAATTAATATTGTCTCATTCAAGAGCTTGAATTGTCTCTCCATTTTTCAGATCATCTTGTCTTTTGATAAAGTTTTTAAAAATCTTCTCTGCCTCTGTCTCTTTATATATGAAAGAATGTATATATTCTGCAAATGATAGCTTTATATTTTGCTTTCTAGGCATATACTTTTTACTTCTCTTTATTTCCTTATAGTCTAAAACAGGAACTTCATCCTTTTCTTATTATTGATATTAAAGAGGATGCATGAGGTTTGATGTTTGCTGTAGGATTTTAATATGTAATCTTTACTAAGTTAATGAAATTCCATCACACTCATAGGTTAAATAGGTTTTTTTAAGTTCATAAGTGTTGAACTTTATCAAAAGGCTTTTCTGTATTAATCTAAAAAAAATCACATCATATTTCTCTTTCACTTTGTTAAATTTTAAATTATATTGAAAGATTTTACAATGCTAAACCATCCTTGTGTTCTTGCAACAGACTTTATAGGTTATGCTGCTTATTTTTTAATACATGACTATATTTGACTATTTCATTTAGGTTCATAATTAAATGTCTGTATAATTAACTTTTTTAAGGTTGTTCTTAACTAGTTTTGGCATCAAAATCATATTTGCCTCACAAAATGACTGGGAAACTTTGTCTCTTTGGATATATTTTGGAACAATTTGTATATCTTGAGCATTTGTATATAATTTGAAAAATTCGTAGACTTATCTTTACAACTGTTTTGGCCTGGATTTATTTGTTTTTGGGGTAGGGGTGGGCATAGAAGGGAGAGTTTTGACTACCAATTCAATTTTGTTACTATTTCCTGGTTTACCTATTCATATTCTTCTCATACAACTTTGGTTTTCTATATGTTTATGGGATTTTATTAATTTCATTTAGGGTTTCAAATTTTTTCACATATAATAAAGTACTCCTCTATTATTTTAAAAATATTCACAGTTTTCACAAGTGGAAGTAAGAGTTAAGTGGAAGAAGTAAGAAGTTATTACTGCATTCTGTTCTGTATTTTCTCTCATGTTTTGCTTTTATACTTGTCTTTTTTCCTTGATGAATATTATTAATTTTTACAATAATTCCATTTTTGCTTTTGTTAATCTTCATTGTTGTATTTAATTGATCCCTGTCCTGACAGTTATAGTTTCCTTCTGTCTTGTTTTTTTTTTGTCTTTGTTGCTCTTTTTCCAATTTCTTAAATTAAATGCTTAGCTTGTTTGTTCTTAATCTTACTTTTTTAAAAAATGCATTTAAAGTTATAATTTTCCCTCTGAAAAATGCTTCTTTGACAAATTGTGCTTTTATTATTATTTAGTTATAAGTATTCCCTAATTTCCTTTTTAGCCCAAGGTCTATTTGGTAATATTTATTTCCCAAAAATGTGGGATTAAAGAAAAATCTCTCTTATGTTGTTTTTAGTTGTATTATATTATGTTTAGGAAACACGTTCTATGTGAAATTCATCTTTTGGACTTTATGGGGGCTTCCTTTATGTCCTAATGCATGGCCAGTCTTTGTACATGTCCCATGTGTGCCCTAAGTCAATGTATATCATCTATTCGTTGGGTTTAGGTAGGTTCTCTATATATCTATCTATTGTAGTGTTCAGATCTTGATATATGTGCTTATTTTATTTTGTCTGCTTGATTTATCAGTTTCTGAAATGGTATATTAAAATATCCTAGCATAATTATTGGTTCGTGTATTTATCTGCAATTTTGTCCATTGTTGCTTTATATATTTTGATGCTATAATGGTAGGGACAGGTTTTCATGATTGTAATATGCATATTTTATTTTTCCTTTAAGTAGTTTATAACATCCTTATTTTTTCCTAACATTTTATCCTAAATTCTATTTTGTGAAATACCATATTTCATTGTTTCTAAGTCAGGCATCTTTCCACATTTTAACATCTCTAAATCAAGTTGCTTCTTATTCTTGCTGTCAGAGAGGCAGCAGATGTGACCTACTTGTCATTGCTGGTGCTTATGTGAACGTAATGATAGCTGTTCTTTTTGTCATTACTTCAAATGAATTATGTGCATTGTCGGTACTATATGTGTTTAGTTTAATTTCTGTTTAAAATGTTTTCAAAAGCTTATGTTATGATTTGGCACCGAAATGAAAAGTTATAAAAGTTATAATAATATAATGCAGAAAGACATGAAAATAGAGCAAAGGGCAGACATTTGCTGTTAAGAAAACAAGTATTTGTTGTTGGAGAAATGCCTGCAATTCTAAACTTTCATGCAAAGCAATGATCAATGCTTTCTGAAACCAAGAATTGAAGATACTCACAAATAGATGGAGGTATGTCACGTTTGTTACTCAGATTCACACAGAAGGAATGTCTGTCACACCAAGTGCTCCAACCAGAGGGAAGATTCTTTTCCATATGCCCTGGAATGGATGAAAGAAAATGAAAAACAACCCGAGGCTGCTTTGCCTATTGCTATGTCATGCAGAACTATAGTCAGGGGGTCAAGTGGACGCATATGTGGTCTTTAGGGACTGGCTTCTTTGGCATAGCATCATGTTTTCAAGTTTCAGCCATGTTGTAGCATGCGTCAGTACTTCATTTGTTATCACCAAGGCATACTCCATTGTATGGCCATACCACATTTTGTTTACCCATGTATTAGTTGACAGACATTTAGGTCATTTCCACTTTTTGGCTACTATGAATAATGCTACTATGAACCTTCATATACAAGTCTTTGTGTGGACATATGTTTTTAATTCTCTTGGGTATTAGAGGTTCTGGAATCAATTCTAATGTATGTATATGAGTGTTGGGGGGGGGGCCTTGTTCCCATACCACCAAGCAATTCTTGGATACCAGCTAAGTGTCCTACAGTTCAACTCAATTCTGACACTCTCTACCAGAGAAAGCATCATATTCTGGAAGGTAAGGGCTCAGTCCTGCAAGACTGACCCCTCCACTTCAGCTGCCAGTCACAAGTCCAGGTTGTCACCTGGGCTTTGGACCAACTGGCTATAGATGGAAGCTTCAGTGACCCCTTCCTTGTGTTCAATTAATTTGCTAGAATGGCTCACAGAATTTTGAGGAACATTTCACTTACTGGGTCACCAGTTTATTATTAAAGGATATATAACTCAGGGGCATCTGGGTGGCACACTCGGTTGAGCGTCTCTCTTGGTTTGGCTCAGGTCATGATCTCTGCCTCTCTACCCTCTCTCTCAAACAAACAAATCTTAAAAAAAAAAAAGGATATAACTCAGGAAATATATTTAAATCAAATTGACCAAGTGAATCTTTATGACTTTTTAAAATTTTCTGTTTCTGGTTATTTCTCCCATATAATTTCTTCTTCGTGGTATTTTTAAAAATTATTTTTCTCTAAGTGACTAAATGCATTTATTTTAAAAACAATTATACAGTAAAATTAACTTTTTTTTATCCTTTTTGGGTTTATGAATTGTAACATATAGATACATAGATAGGTAGATGATAGATCTATGCAAATACTACCATAATCAGGATACAGAATGTTCTATGATCTAAAAGAACAAAACTCTCATGCTATTTTCACTTTACCCTCCATTCCTAGTCCCTGTCAATCATTGATCTGCTCTCCCTCACTATGATTTTATCTTTTAGAAAATTACATATTAATATAATCATATGGTATATAATAACCTTTTGAAATCAGCTACTTTCACCAATCACAATGCCTTTGAGATTCATCCAATTTGCTACAGGTATCAGCATTTTGTTCCTTTTTATTGCTAAGTAGTATTCTATTTTATGGATATACCACATTCATGCATTTGAGAACATTTGGGTTGTTTTGGCAATTATGAATAGAGCTGCTAGGTACATTTGTATACAGGTGTTTGTGTGAACATAAGTTTTCTGTTTTCTAGGATAAATTTTCAAGAGTAGGATTGCTGAGTCATATAGTAAGTATACATATAGCTGTTTTTTTTTTTTTAATGGAAGTAGGTTGACACAATGCTACATTCGTTTCAGGTGAACAGCATAGTGCTTTGTCTAGTCTGGAAATTATGCTGTGCTCACCGCAAGTGTGGCTACCATGTGTCCCCATACAACACTATTACAGTACCACTGACTATGTTCCCTATGCTGTGCCTTTTATTCCTGTGAGTTATCCATTCCGTACCTGGAAGCTTGTGTCTCCCACTCCCCTTCACTCATTTTGCCCATTGTCCCATTCCCTCTCCCGATTGGGCAATGCTCAGTTTGTCCTTTATTTATGGGTCTGTTTCTGCTTTTTGTTTGTTTATTCACTTGTTTTATTTTTTAGATTCCACATGTAAGTGAAATCATGTGGTATTTGTCTTTGTCTGACTTATTTATTTAGCATAATACACTCTAGGTATAACTTTTTAAGAAAACGCTAAACCATTTTCTGAGTGGCTATACCATTTTGCATTCCCATCAGAACTACGAGAACCAAACACTTCTAAACAGAGTGTTTTACAGAGTGATGATATGAGACATATTTAAACACTGCATGAGAAGATGAGCATAGAGTCTTCTCTGTGAAGCACTGTGTTTAGAAGCGTGTGGTTCTTGTAGTTCATTCTCCTGTGAGACATGTTTAAAGAATATGCTTAGCAGAGCTAAGTGTATGAGCACAGGATTTTATTTATTTACATTTGCCTAGTACATTTGCCCATCTTTTGCTGTTTCTCTTGTATTCAGTGTTGAGTTGGGTTTCACTTTGTGATTTATTCTGAAAATTCTTTTCTAAAAAACAGATGTGAAAACTCATTTGCAATTATTTGTAGATCAGATATGTTAAGTCTGAGCTCTGTCTCAAATGCTTCTTTTCTCTCAGATTCTTTTTGGCTCGTTCATGAGTGTGCCATTTGGTTGCCTGTCTCATTTCTAACCTCCATGTCCCTTTATATGTTTAACTCATGTCTACCCTTTCTTTTATTCTCTTTGGTTTTCTCACATCTTGTACTTCTACTTTGTGATCTTTCTTCATGTATGCTGTTGCTTTATAAAGTTTTTTTTTAATGCATAGAAATATGTTGTGTTATTGACAATTTTTATGGCAGTATTTTTCAGATTGGTGTTCTTTGCCTGTTAAGCTTTGCTGATCTTACTCACTTTTTCCCCCTGGTTTTATCTTTGTATTGGTGCCATGCCAGCAGCCATTTAGCTTATCATGTCTTGAGTTGGATTTCCTTGCTTAGATATCTGAGTGTTTTTCACTGGCAGTTTCTGGGAACTGCCAGTCTCTCTCTCTGGGTGGTTTTATAGCATTTCCTCCTTTGTTCCATCCATTGCCTCCTGCTCAGGTCCCCTCCCTTCCACAGCCATTGCTGTGGGTCTGGATATAGGTGTATCACTTCTAGTGTGTCCTTTACCCATAGGAAAGGAGATTTTGTCATTTTCTCCTGAGATCTGTGCTGGAAATGACTCCTCTCCAGCTTCAGCTCCTCCTGCACTTGCCCCATGTGGTTTCTGAGCAGATGTCAGTTTATTTTGATAGTACTTACAAAGAGTTTGAGTCTACAGATCATTACCATGTCCTACTTTTGCTGAAGATGGAGTCCACACCTTCTTTCCATTACCCTGTAATTTTTATAGTCTATCACATCCATCCACCCACAGCCATCATTTCTAAACTAGGTCCACAGTCACCCACAATGGCTTGTCTCCAACCATCCATTTCATATGTCCAAGCATCATTTTTAAAAAAGATTTATTTATTTTAGAGCGAGAACACGCACGTGCAAGTGGGGGGAGGGACAGAGGGAGAGAATCTTCAAGTAGACTCCCTGCTGAGTGTGGAGCCCAATGGGGGCTCCATCCCACCACCCATAAGATCACAACCTGAGCTGAAACCAAGAATCAGATGCTCAACTGACTGAGCCACCCAGGCGCCCCTGTCCTGGCATCATTTTGTGTAGTCTCAACTATGTTGTCATTCCTAACAACAAGTAGAAGAGTTGGCTCTGCATATTCAGATTTTAGGGTGTAACACCCATTATACATATTTGTTTCGTTGTGTTAATTCATTCACCATCAACATTTCCTTTCCTTTCTCTTGACATTGTGCTTTTCTGACAGGCCTGCTAGGTACAGAAACATGCCATAGAGGGTTTCTGAGTAACTAATACAAGGGCGTGGCTGCCCTCTCTAGGATCATCTGTTTACTGGAGAGTGACCCCTCTGCCCAGTCATATTTACAGGCTCATCCACGTCCACAGAACACATTTTTGAGCACTCTCCATACTTTCAGATCCTACCAGAGCCACTTGCTTAAGTGCCATCATCATCCTATGACATGTTGTTCCAAATTTGTCTCAAGCACCTTCACAAAGTTGTCTTCCCCTGAAGATTTACTGTCTTAGAACATCGCCACGGTTGTGGACTGCATAACATTTCTGTCCTCCACCCCCCCCAATTCATATATTGAAACTCTAACCCCATAGGATGGTATTAGGATGTGGGGGCCTTTGGGAGGTAATTAAGTCACGAGTCCGGAGCCTGCATGATGGATTAGTGCCTTTATAAGAAGAGGAAACAAGTTAACCTTCTCTCTTTCCCTGTCCTGGGAGGATACAATGAGAAGGTAGCTGTCTATCAACCAGGAAGCAGGTCCTCACTGGAACTTGACCATGCTGGCATCCTGACCTTGGATTTCCAACCTCCCAAAAGGTAAGAAGTAAATATGTGTTGTTTAAGCCACCCAGTCTGTGGGGATTTGTTGTAGCAGCCCAAACTGACTGAAGTAGATGCCAGTGGGTGATTGCCCCTGCTTGGAGCCAGCAGATGCTGGGTGAGTTCTCCAGAGTTCCACCCCCTGCTACATTGTCTGTGTCCCCCTCCTTGGTGGTCAGGCTCTCAATCTGCTCCTAAAATCCCCTGATGAGGACCAGGATGTTGCTAGGCTGGAGGCCCAGGGCAAGCTCGGCTGTGGTGGGGGAATAGGTACAAGGGCTCTGACACCCACAGGGCTAGTCTCCTCTGGGGCTGCCTTTTCACCACCCTGCCCCAGCCACCTACCTCTGAGTGGGCCAAGTGCTCTGGCTCTGTAGTTTCTAGTAGAAACCTCAAGCAGCAAACAAGCATAATTCCTCACCAGTTCCTGTTCTCCTCCCTCATGACAATATGTACAATTTATCTTCTGAAAAGGAACACCCAGCCCTTTGGCATAACTTCCTTACAACTCCCAATTTGTCATCCATGCCGAGAGAAAGGAAAAAATCAATCATTACAGAGGCAGTGCTGGGAACCAGGTGAGATGGAGAGTCTCAACCCTGGGAAGGGAGATTTCGCTGACGGTCCCCGCATTGCCCTGGAGGTGTGGCTCCTGGCTGCCTGCTCTGTTCTCTGCACCCCTTGCTTGACATTCACTCAATTTTATGGTTCTCTGGTGTTCCTGTGCCCTGACTCCCCAGCACCTGTAGTCAGAGAGCTCTCATGATGCACCCCATGGGGGTTCTGCTCCATTTTTAGATGGCTTGGCCTGTCTGCACCTTTTAACTGTTTTTTATTACAAATGTAACACATGCTGGTTACAGGAAAATGCAACTAATATAGAAGTATATTAAGTGAAATACACAATTTTCTTTTCTCATTGCCTTCCTCTGACCCTGATTTCCATTTTCAGGGATAACCACTCTTGCTTGATACCTTGGTGTACATTCTTCCAGATTATTTTCTGTGCATCTGCAGATACACACACATTCACACACATGCAAGCACTCATACCTGTATTAGATACTGCTGGTGCTGTCTAGATTTTCTTCCTCCAGCCAGTGTATCCAGCCGAGCTGCTACTGGTTCAGAGTTGCACCCTCTTTTGAAGAACCACCCTCAGCAGAAATGATCTGCCTCATCCAGCAATGTCTGGAAATTCTTGCCCATCCCATGGGGCAGCCCCCGATCAATGACTGAATAATACAGTTTCAAAAGCCTGACCTCCTTGCTACGAGGTGGGCAGCTCTGTGGTGTCATTCATGTGCCAGAGCTGCTGGTGGGATCAGGTGAGGCTGGGCCCATGACCTTGCCTGGCTTCTTCCCTTGCCCTTCCCTCCTTCCCTCATCCCTGATGGTTTCCACCTGAGAGCACTGGACCAACCCCTTGCACATAAATGTACCTGTAAAATGTATAATACATAGGTATAGATGCATATATACACAGAAGTATTTTCAGAAAGGAGCCCACGCTTATCCAAAATATTTGGTGATTTGCTTTTTTCACTTTGCAGTATACCATTGACACCTCTGAATATAAGTCTACTTGATTTTTTTATGGCAGCAGAGTTCTCACGGAATGGATTTCCCATAATTTAAGTAATCAATAGTCCTACTAATGAAATTGAGTTTGTTCTTCATTGAATGAATGGTACAAAGCGCTACTGCATGCCAGGTGCTGTCTTAAGCACTGGGGTTGCCTCCAATTTTTCTCTCTTACAAAAAATATTAATATTTTTGCCAGCATATTCAAGCATGTGCATAAAAGTGGTTTTGAAGGGCAAGTCCTTAGAAATAGATTTGTGGATCAAGAGGAAACTGCATTTACAGTTTTAATGGGTCTTTTAAAGCCAATGTGCCTCCTTCAGCTCTGGTGATAGCTCCTTGCTATGTATCTACTGTCCTCTTTCTGACCTTCCTCTGCAACCTGTCTTCCTGGGTACTTTCCCACCTGCTCACTGAATGCCTAGAAACCCTTGGAGGGCCAGGACTTTCTGCTCAGCCCTGCTTGCTCTGCAGCTGCTCTTTCCCTGGGCTATGTCCACCCACCTTTCCTGCTATACCAGGCATTTGGGTGCCAAGGGCTCCTAGAGCAGCTATCTATCGGGTCTCATTTTATATAGGAGGTCATTGGGACTCATAGAGGGTAAGTGGCTGTACTGGTCAGGGTTCTCCAGAGAAACAGAACCAGTAGGAGATAGATCTATCTATCTAGGAATTGATTTATGCCATTCTGGAGGCAGAGAAGTCCCACGATCTGTCATCTACAAGCTGGAGAACCAGGAAGGCTTAGTGGTATAATTCAGTCTGAACCTGAACGTTTGAGAAGCAGGGGGCTGGTGGTGCGAGTTTCCCATCTGAGTCTGAAAGCCTGAGAACTGGGGGCATTGATGTCCAAGGGCAGGAAAAGATGGGTGTCTCAGCTCAAGCAGAGAGTGAATTAGCCTTTCCTCCATCTTTCAGTTCTATTTGGGCACTCAGTGGATTGGATGATGCCTGCCTACACAGGAGAGGAAAATCTGCTTTATTCAGTTCACCAATTCAAATGCTAGTCTCTTCTGGAGACACCCTCACAGGCACACCCAGAAACAATGTCTTACCAGCTACCTGGACAACCCTTAGCCCAGTTAAGCTGACACATAAAATTAACCATCACAGTGACCCACTTTTCTGGATCCCCTTGTCTAAGTTTCCACCAAGAATTTCCACTGGGCTGTCCCAGAGGAACTTCAAATTCGGCATGTCCCAAATTATTCTCTTAGCCTCTGCCCCCAAACTTGCTCTTTCTATTCCCTGTGATATCCAGGGGGAAATGTCCCATCTCCTTGGACACCTTGCTTTCCCTCCCCACCATGTCAGGTGTGGGCCTTCTCGGCCAGCCTTGGCTGCATTTCTGAGGCTCCCCTCCTGGCTGTGCCTTGATTCTGTCCCGGTCCTGGCTCTGCTCTGGAGTGAAGACCTCTAACTGGCTTGCTCTCTTCACTGGCGGTACAGGTCCTCCTCATCCTCACAGTCACTGGGGAGCTCAATACTCCTCCTTGGCTCCTACAGCCCTGAGCCCCCTCAGCTGCCTGACATAGCGCAGGCCCCTCCAGCCCCCTCCCTGGCAGTCTCCACCCTTAGCACCCCACACAGCCTCGCACCTCAGCGAGATTCACCAATAAGCATGTAGGAAACCTTCCCACTGGAAGACGGGGGAGGACTTAGATGTGCCCTTGCGAGGGGTGCCAGCCTGGTGTGGTGGGAGTGGGAGAGGGTGGACAGGCAAGCCCCTGGGCTGGTTTCCTAGAGATCCGAGACCCTGGGTTGGTCACCATGTTGTTTGGCTTCAGGCTCCCCATGGACAAATCTAGGGCAACAGATAGACTGGCTCAGTAAGCTCTTCTAAGGAAGACACTTTCTCAGGATAGAAGAGTATTTGGGGAAAACTGGGGACAACAGACCATTTTTATTGGGTCTTAGTTCTTCTGTGGATGGTTACTACAATGTGTTTGTGCTTCTCCAGTGCCTATTGTAACACCTCCTTGCATGGTAGGTAATGGATAAATGTGAGAGAATGAGAATCTCTGCTTTTTCACTAGGAAAATGTATGACTTTCCTCATGGAACAAAAGCTGAGACAGAAGCCAGAAGCTGTCATTTGATTCTATTTGTCTAGAGAGTTGTTTTATTTTTATTTTTATTTTTTAAAGATTTTATTTCTTTATTTGACAGAGAGAGACACAGCGAGAGAGGGAACACAAGCAGGGGGAGGGGGAGAGGGAGAAGCAGGCTTCCCGTGGAGCAGGGAGCCCGATGCGGGCCTCGATCCCAGGACCCCGGGATCATGACCTGAGTCGAAGACAGACGCTTAACGACTGAACCACCCAGGCGCCCCTGGAGAGTTGTTTTAAATGAGAGTGACTGGTACATTGCTGGTGGCTGTGTGTGTTGGTAAACCTTTTTGGAGGGCAGTTTAGTAATCTCTATGGAAAATCCCCAAATTCTGCATGTCTTTTATTTTTACCTATTGAAATTCTAAAGAAATTGTTTAGGAGGTATGATAAGGTTTAGTCACAAGATTTACCTCTGCAAGTGCTATTTATAAGGGAAAAAAGTTGAAAACAACCCATGTGGCCAACAATAGGAGAGGGGCTAAATTCTGGAACTTGTCTATATTGGAATTCTGTGTAGTCATTACAATTTCTTATTGAAGTATTTTTTTTACATGTAAAGGAAGTCATAATAAGTTATTGAGTCACGTTGCAAAATAGTATGTACCCTCTGGAAAATTCTTAGAACGAAAAATCTACATAGAGGCATATTTTGGGGGAGGGTAAGAACATTTGCATTTTATTTTATTTATTTATTTTTTTCATTTTAATTCAATTAATTAACATATTACGTATTATTGGTTTCAGAGGTAGAGGTCTAGGATTCATCAGTCTTATATAATACCCAGTGCTCATTACATCACATATACAGGCATATTTTTTGAATATCTGGCAGGGCCTTGCTACTCAAAGTGTGGTCCCTGGACCAGCAACCTGTGTGCCACCCAGGAGTTTGTGAGGAACCTAAAGCCTCTGCCCCTGCAGCCGCCAGGGTTTCCCGCGCACAGCCGCACGGCATCCGCTCTGACGCCATGGCTGTGTGTGGCACAGTGAGGGCTTTCTAGCTCTCCTTTCTGCTTATTTATCAGTGACAAATGGATATTATTGGCATGATGAAGAAAGGAGAGGCATGGAGGTTCTCTACAGAGCACATTGGTGGGCTTCATTGTCACAGAAACTTCCTTGGCTCTCTCCGTCTGAAAGGGGGGCAGGCCGGCCAGGTCATTGCAGTCTGGGCTCCTGCTGGGCACTCTCATTTTAAGCCTCATCCCTTCTTGGGTGCATTTCGCTCTTCCAGGTTGGTTCTTGGCTTAAGAAGTGGGGTTTTTCAGAACCACTGCTGGGACCCTCCTGCTTCCAGGGCATGAGGCCGAAGGCCCTCAGCACCCAGGGCCCCGGGCCCAGACAAGGCCCTTTTGCCGGCCTTCCTACCCTACTGCGTGGTCTTCCCATTAAGACTCGGGCTGGCTTGGTGGATTAGGTCATTTCTCTTCCAGTAAGCGAGTTGGCCACTTATGCATTCTCTTGTGGCACCATGGCCAGACACATTTCTCAGTCCTCTTCCGCTGGTGGGACAAGGCCAGGAACAGACCGTTTCCACCTTCCTTACGTCAATCTGTCAGGCTGTGGCAGGTGGCTCTCTGGGAAGGGCACGGCCGTCGGGCCCGGCTGTCCGGGAGACCGTCTGCCTCCAGCTCCAGTGACGTCAGGCAAAGGCTCCGCCTGCAGAGGAGAACAGCTGCCTCTCTGGAGTGTGATTCTTCCGGTCGGAGTCCCAAGACCTGTAATGAGAGCATGACAAGAGTTGGCGGCTCTCAGCGTGCATTTACATGGGGCGGGCGATGTTCTCCCAAGCTCTGAAACAAGCCAGAAGTTCATCCGCCTGGCAGAGGGGTAAGACCAAGCCCAGCCGTTTCTTCTAGTTGAGCAAAGAGGGACCTGGGTTTCTGTCCAGCTGGAGTTCTAGCAGCTGGTGACAGGAGAGTGGAGTTGCCAGCGCAAGTATTTGATTACAGCTTACAGTTTCCCATAATCAGAGTGACCGTGGTTTTTCAGACCCCAAGAAAGTGCGAACACCTGTTACCTGATCTCACTTACTTTCCTCTTTCTTTACTGAGCACTGATCTCCCTTCAGGCCTAGGGCTAACTTACGTGCATGCGTTTTGGGGAGGGCAGAGAGAATCAAGATGCCTAAGATGGGTTTGCACCTCAAGGAGCCCATCACATGGATGGAGGGGTCACACTGGCTGGATGGCCCCTGAGATCAGCTCTTCTCACACCTTTGCCCACATATCCCAGGGGATCCTGAGGGACGTGCAGATCCTGATCCGGGGGCTGGGCTCACGGTGCCAATGATGTGGCTGCTCCAAGGACACCCCAGCAAGGCCTGAGAAGACATCTGGGCTCACAAGCTCATTTTCAGAAAAGTCCACCCAGGAAAGGGGAGGCTCCATGCACACGGCTGTGATTGGAGGAGGGCTGATAGTGGAGGGTAGGTGGGGTCAAAGTTTCTCCCCTGCCCTCTCCTCCTCCATCCCTGTCACCCTGTCACTTCTCACGTGTAGCACTCTGCAGCTGGCAAATGCTCCTATGTGGCTCATGTCAGCCTGAGAGATTGTGGGGGATTTGCCCCCCTCAGCACTCGCGTGGCTTGTCCTTACCATTTACTCTAGGGACCTGGCCCTGCACCACAGTCCTCAGGGCAGGACGCATTATCCCACTGACTTCACCAGAGCAGAGCGCACGCAGAGGGGTGTACTATATTGTTCTAGCACTTTCCTGTATGTTCCCAAAGATGTCTGACAAGGGACGGCTGGGTGGCTCAGTTGGTTAAGCGTCTGCCTTCGGCTCAGTTCATGATCCTGGGGTCCTGGGATTGAGCCCCATGTCGGGCTCCCTGCTCAGCGGGGAGCCTGCTTCCCCCTCTGCCTGCCACTCCCCCTGCTTGTGCTCTCTCTCTCTCTCTGACAAATGAATAAAATCTTAAAAAAAAATAAATTTCTGTAAAAAAAAAATGTCTGACAAAACCAGAGGACATCAGGATTCCTTGGTGACTTTTCCTCTCTCCTCTCTGGGCTCTTTGTCTGTTGTTTCTCTCCCATCCCCATTTCTCACCACCCCTCACTGAGGACTCTGTGCCGGCCCTCAGGGTCCCAGCTCTCTGCTGACCCTTGCACAGCTTCATCAGTTCCTTAGATGATGGCTCACCTCAGGGCTGAGCGTTGTACTTCATTAAATACATGGTTCTAATGAGCCCCCCGTGTAATCGGCAACATTCATTACCCTGATAAATATGAGCCCTTGCAGCCTGCACATGACAGCACCATAATCCCGGAGCTCCTGTGAAAGGAACTTCCAGACATGTGTTCTTCCTCGCCTGCTGTGGCTCTTCACAGAGGTAAGGAGAGGTGGGAGCAGTGATTTCAACAGTCAATCTATTGATTGCTTGATAGAAATATCATTAGACCAGCCCCGTGGGGGGTCAGGATGAGGTGGAATTGGGAGGGATAAAGGATCAAGTCAGATGTGGAACTCTCCCCTCAAGGATACTCTTTGAGGGAGATGGAGAGTACGTGGCCGAAGGCAAGAAGCAGTGCCCATCTGGAGTGAGTCATCCTGACTGTGAGATCAAGAAAGGCTTCATGGAGGAGGCAGCATTTGAGATTTCATTGATGAGTTAGAATGGAATGGATGGAAGAAGAGATGGGAGAGGGCCCTGGAGAAGGGCTGGAACAAAGGCTCAGAGGCCTACAACTCACGCTGTGTTTAGAGAGTGCATGGACGCCAGGCCGTGGGCCTGTGTGACGGATGTGGTGGAAGATGAACCCGGGCTGAGAGTTCAGGGCCAGGCTCAGAATGTGTCCTGAAGGCAAGGCAGGGATGATGAAGATCAATAGGGTGCCTGTCTGGGCCCGAAAGGACCGGTGCAAGAGGGCACGTACGTGTTGAAGGAAGAAATGGTCAGACCTATATTTTAGTTAGCTTTTCTCAAAATGTGTTGGATCATAAAGGACCCCGTGATGAAACAGATCTAGAAAATGCTGCATGTCAATCAAATGTGTTTATCTGCTGCAGAACCTCTCATAGCCTTTTATCTAGTGAATCCTCATTAGAAAATGAGAAGAAGAGTTGGCAGTGAGTAGAGGGGTGGGTGAGGGGCACAGCCTTTTCCATTTACGTGGGACTTTGTGGGTCACTGAGCCAGAGAACACACTCCTGTGGGGCGCCTGCATGGCTCCGTCTGTTAAGCTTTTGCCTTCGGCTCAGGTCATGATCTCAGGGTCCTGGGATTGAGCCCCACATGGGACTCCCTGCTCAGCGGGGAGTCTGCTTCTCCCTCTGCCCCTCCCCTCACTCGCTCGCTCTTTCTCTGTCTCTCATAAATAAATAAAATTGTAAAAAAGAACACACTCTGTGAACTGCCACTCCCAGGGATAGTCCCTCCAAGCTGTTGGAGGGGAGCCTAAAAGGTCCTGGACCAAAGGTGGGAAGATGAAGGAGGGGTGAGGCGGGCATTGGGGGAGAGCCCAGAGCCTGTTCAGGACAGTGACCCTGGGGATGCTGGGGAGGTGAACAGTCAGTGGCCAGGGCAGGTTCCTCCCTGGGCTGACTCCTGGTCACTGTGTGCTTCCTGCCCCGTTGGTAGGCTGGGCATCTTGGAGTAAGGCAAGGAGGCTGGAAGACTGTGAGCTAGGGTGGGAGTACCAGAGCACCAGCCCCGCAAACCCAGGTGGAGACCCCATCCCGGCTGTTTCCTGTCTTTCTGGTGCGGGCTCTCCTCTCCCGGGAGGCAGAAGCAGCAGCTGCAGATCGCCCTGCCTGGGCCATACAGGGCGCCTCCCTATTAGGGTCCTAAACCTGCAGCACCAGAACAGCCTGTTGAGGGTCACCTCCCCTGGGTCCTCAGAGCCCGGAATGTTGGCAAACTGCTGTGCTCAAAGAGAGGCCTGCACCCCCAACTGATACTAATCTTGACCGTGTCTCTCCAAGCGGATAAAAGCCTCCCGGAGAGGCCCTGCTTTCATTCTCTGATCCCTGGTCCTCTCCTCCGGCCCCAGGCTTGCCCCATCCCAAGCTGTTCATCTTCCCCCTGTCACTGCTTCTCAGCGCACACAGGATTTCAGTCTTTCTAAGCCCCTCCGGTCTGCCATTCTGCACCACCAGAGGTGAAGAAGCAGGTGAGAGGTGGGGAGTGTGGGGGCGGGGCTGGGGAGTGTCCCGCGGCTGCCGAGAGAAAAGCGGGTGCTCCCGGCCTCCCGTCAGTAGGCAACCGCTCACCCTAGAGCCCTGGTCCCCGCGCCGATGCGCCTGATATTCCTGCCCACAACGTGTCCCGCACAGTTGCCATCCGTGTCCCCTGGCAGCCTTAGTCACTGCCCACGTTAACCGCTGCCTCGGGGCCTCGGGGCCTCGGGGCCCCCTGTGGGCGGGTCTTGACGCTGCGTCTCCACCCAGCCGAGCGGCCCCACGCTCGGTCAGCCCCGAGTGGCTTCTGTGCACATGTGGGTTTCCGCTCACATCCAGGCGCCCAGGCCAGGCGGCTCTGACCCGGCCTGAGCGCGCCCCTGCGTCCGTCCGTTCGGGCCCTGGCGCGGAACCTGCCTCGGCCAGCAGTGCCACCCTGGGGCGATGGCCTGGCCTCTCCCTGCAAGAGGCACGGAGGTAACCCATCAGGTCCCTGAGGCAAAGGGAAGGGGAGACCAAGGTGACATCTCAGGAGGGGCCTTGGGAAAGTCGGGACAACCGTGACTGCGAGGGGAGCTGGGGCTGTGGGGCCGAGCTTTACGGGAAGGAAGAGACAGTAAAGGCGGGGTGGGGGGGTGGGGGGCTGCCATGGGGGGAGGGGAAGCGGGGGCAACGCTCAGGCCGTGGAGGCCACCACCGCCACTCCTCACCTTGGCCCTATGGGTTCAAGGGGACGTGGAAGGGCATCCTCAGAGCAGCAGGATGGCCAGCTGTCTGCTCCCTGTGCCTTTCCCTACTCTGGGCTTTATTCTGCGGCAGAGGGAGCTCTCAGAGCTCCCGAGGGGGTGTGGGTGTGGACTTCTGCTTTGCAGCCCCCCTACCCCCCATCCCCCGCCCCCACCCTGGCCTAGTAGAGGAGAGAGGCTGGAGGCAGGAGCGGAGGGAAATGGCCTGAGGGTAGATAGGATGCCCCTGGGCTACAGAAGGCAGGTGGGGGCTGACCTCCCGCCCAAATATGACAGGGGGTGGGGTCTTGCCTCTGTAAAAAAGGAAAATGGCCCCAAGCCCTTCTGCTGAAAGTATACACCTGTGGAGAGTTTGATGCCCTTTACCTGCAGTGTCCATGTGGACCCACATGCTGGGGCCCAGGCACACCACCCCCCAACACACTCACACGCTCAGAGACAGCCCAACTGTGCACAGACCCTTCCTGAGCACAGAGCTGGGGTCACAACCTCAGACAGCTGCACAAGGCTTTGTCCTCCCGCCCAGGCCCCTTCAATAATCAGCAGGAGTGTTCCTGGCACAGCCCCTACTGTTGACGCCATCCCTCTCCCCGCTCCCCAATGAGTTATTTGAACTTCTGACGCCCTCCACCTGCAGGGCCAGCCCAGTGATGTCACCAGGTGATGTCACCACTGTAGAGGAACAGGCGCATACTCCAGTGTCCCTGCCTTCCTGCACCTGGTCAAATGCCCAAGTATACACTCCATCCCCCACTGCTGCTGGAGTGTGATGGGGCTGGTGGGCAGCCCTGAGGTGGCTGATGGCACCCAGGTTGGGGCTGCAGGTGGAAGCTCTGAGCTAGACCTCGGAAAGGGCACATGCTTGCTGCTGGAGGCCACTGGGAGGTCAGGGACAGAGGCTGCCCTCCATCTCCTCCCACCCTGTGGATGGCTCCAAGGAGCTGTGCTCGCCACGTGTCATCCACACACATCTGTCCCGATGCAGTCTCCCTGACCTCTGGCTCCTGCTTAGCTCAGACATTGGGAGGCACCCACAGGAAGCAGAGAGTGACTGGGGAGCATTTCTTCTCTCTATTCTTCTGTCATGGTTGATTTGGACCCTGTACCAAATGTCTGGCTTCTGTCAAGCCCTATCTTCAGGGTGACAGCTACCCACCATTGTCCCTTTACACCTCGAGAGGTCACTGCTCTTTTGGTCTCCTTAGTCCCTTCCCCACCTTTACACATAGACTATCAGATGCCCCCCATTGGACTGCACTGTCCTGACTGGTGCCGCTGGCTGGATGCTGCTTGTTCTTACGTGGCTCTCGTTGGATTCATTCCATTTCCTGATAAGCATTGATTGAGCACCTACTGGGTACACCAGGACTGTTTAGGTGCCAGGAACACTTGTCCTACAATAGGCTGAACCCAAAGTGGAGATGTGGTAGGGAGAGTTGGGAACCTGTGATCCTGGTACCCTCAGCGGGCTCCCCAACATCCCAATGCATGTCTCAGAAGGGGAAAAATGGTAACTGTTGGCAATGTTTTATAGTGGTCTCAAAATTGGCTGTATCAATGGAGAACATCAACTGAGAACATAAGTCAGAGTCCCCATTATATTTCATGATAGTCCAGTACTATTATTTTTCATTCTTTATCAAGATGGTCAAAGCCATCCACAAGGCTAGATTGTCCTCCTGCCATTTTTGTCATGCTCTCTGCTTCTGCACACAGGACAGGAGGTGCATGCACCATGGCCAACACAAGCATACACATAGCCAGGCACAAAAAAACAACATTCTATAGTTCTGTGGGTACCAATGTACATACAAAAACAGACCAAAAGATCTAGAAGCATCCACACCAAACCTACACCTGTACCCCCTCTAAGGCTGTGGATGGTGGCAAAGGGGGGTTTAACTTTATCCATAAGGCCTGGATTTTTTAACAAAAAAAAATGCATTAATATATTCCTTGGGTAATGACAATGAGGTAACTTAAAAGAAAATCTAATGAGGAAAAGATGTTATTCAAAGATAGGATCCTGTAACATTAAAAATATATAGAATGCTTAGGAATTGTTGAAAAGCCAAACAGCTAATTAGATAAGTAATTAAGTAGATAGATAGATGATAGATAGATAGATAGATAGATAGATAGATAGATAGATAGATAGATAACTTGGTCCCCTCTCCTCCAATCAGGTCTGTTCAGTCACTGTTCACTGAGCTTATGCTCTGAGGAGAAGAAGAGGGACATCAGCCTTCCATCACAATGTGTCCCAGTAGGGGACTTCTGCCAGCCCAGTCAGGAGAATGCAGGGGAGGCTTCCAGGAACTACTCTAAGCAGAAACCAAAGGCAAGTAAAGCATAGATAGGGGCAGGAATCGGGAGGGGAGAGGTGGTCTCAGTAGAGGGAGAAGCACAAGAAAACCCTATGGATGGAGGGACCAGTGCTTCCCTCATCTTCTTGTCCTGGAGGAGGGAGCCCAGTCCCTGCCCACTGTGAGCCACCATGGTTGTAAGGGAGGCAGGCCTCAGGCAGGCTGTGGGCTGAGCCCCGGGCCTCACTTCACCATTCTCTGGCTGACCAGGGTACTCATTCCACCTGTCTGTGTCTGAAGGAAGGATCTAGACCAGATGATTTCTAGGAACCTCTTGTCCCTCTCTGGAAGGGGCTTGAGGCTTCCCAGATTGTTCACAATCCCCAGAGTGTGGCTCTCTGGGGACCATGCTGTCCCATTTGCACACTTTCTGTGTCCCCTCCCCAGCAGCCTGGGGCAGTTCAGCACAGTTTTGCCCACCTCAGCCCCTTCATGAAAGACATCAGAAGCTCAAAGAACATCTGTCAGTTGGATGGAAATGTCCAGTTTTGGATGGCGGACTTGGCTTTCCATTGAGGCCTTCACCTTGGAGTCTTTGGAAGCCTGGGTCATGGAAAGGAAAGCCGGACTCTTCAGCCACCTTCCTTCTCCAGGGATCCTGTAACTACAGCTGGAGATAAACCTGCTACTTTTCCTAATTAGCGCTTTAATACCTCATGCAAGCCATTAACAGGCTGGTGCAGTGGATACACATCTTTGGATGTAATTAGTAATGGCGTTAGCCTAATCCATAATCAATACACAGGTAATTACTTCCATGGGGTTTTATTTAGTCCTTGGGGTCTTGGTGCCACAAGGAACATCCATCTGCACACGCGCTGACGCGTGTGCATTGTCCACTGATGGCCCAGCTCACCCAAGGACCCCGCAGGGGCACGGCTCAGCTCAGAGGACACAGACAGCGAGAGAGTAGGCTCCGGCCCTTGCGCCCACTGGGCACCCTTTGGAGGCTGTGGTTGCAGTGCCTCCTGAGTCCCTCAAAGACTTGGGCCCTTGCTCTGGGACTACACAGAAACAAGGTCAAAGGATGGTCCCAGGGCCTGGTTGATCTCAGACCATGGGCAGTGCCCCCTGCATTGCCACCCTCCAGAGGCATCTGAGGAGGATACTAACGATGCTGAGACGCCTTTAGTCATCCCACAGTCCTCCTCCATGTGCTTCCTTAGCTCTTCCCCGTCCAAGCCCAGTGCGTCCGCGGCCTGCCTCCTCAGCTTGCCGGGAACCTGGGCGGAGCCCAGCGAGGTTCCCTCCCTCTCTGAGGCTGGCAGCAGCAATGGTGGCTCAAGGTCAGACCAGAGCGACAGGAGAGGAGCCTGTCGAAGGCAGTCCTTATGAATGGGCTCTCATTTGACTGTAATTGGAATTAATATTGAGGCTCCGCTTCCAGGAACTTCCCCAGCAGATGAATCCAGGCCGCAGAGGTCTGGGCTGGAATGCTCCGAAAGCCAGCCATAAATCTCTCCCCAAAATGACGATGCACAAGCTAATTGCTCTGGAGGCACACAACATGTCATTCTGCGTCCTCCCAGGCTCTATCCGCTTGCTGGGAACGGGGCCAGGGAGAGGTGGACGGGAGTTGGCAAAGTCACCGTGAAGGAAAACATTTTAATTCATTTAATTATGAGCCTCTCAGAAAACCGAGCTCTGTTTCTTCTTGAACTGGTCAAAGGAAATGAGAAGTGACACTTTCCCACCCCCACTTTCCCTTGGCCGAGGAAGCTCCGAGTTGGAAGTATCGGGTGTGGACAGCACCAGGCTGCGTACATCCAGGAGCAGGGCCCTGGGGGGCCAGTAGTCCTGCCAGAGCAAGTCAGTGTCCCCAGCCCCTGACCAGCGCTGCATTCCTCCCACGCCACCTCATGCCGTGTGCACGCGCACACACACACACGCGCACGCACACACACACGCACACACGCACACACCCACACACACACGCACGCACACACGCACGCACGCACACACACACACACACACAGAGTCAGTGTTACCGCCTCTTTCCCTCCATGACGCACAGGGTTCCGTGTGGGATCTACCCTTTGGTAGTGTGCTAAACTTCTATACACTTTCTTCCTTTTCTAAGCATGTGTGTGATGCCAAGATGGTTACAGATAGGAAACTTCAAATAATAATCACAAACTTTAATTATCAATAAGCCTTTAAATAATAACCATAAGCCCCTTCCAGGGTATCTTTACCTAAAGTCACTCCACCTATCCATGAGGTGATGTGTGTCAGCCTGTCCACAATGCATCCCGTCTGGGTACCAGGCACCATCAGTTACAGAGAATGTAGGCAGGGCCCCTATCACCCTGGAGATGGTCCCCTCGGGAGATGGCCAAGCGAAGACAAATGTCTAAGCAGTGGGAGCGGGACACATGCAAATGAAGCTTCTCCCAGGCCAGCACCCAACCCTGCAGGGCACCCAGCCCCTCAGGGGCAACAGACCCCATGGGACCCAGTCTTGCTCTACCTCTACCCCGTGGTACAGACAGGAAGCGTGTGGACCTGGTCTGGGTTCAGAGAACGCTGGTAGAAGAATGCAGATCACCCAATTTCTCCCCCATGATGGAGCTCCCAAACCATGCTGTTCCATTTTAATGAGCAGCTGTTGGGCCTCCCTGGCTGCCAGCCCTGGGCAGCCAGGAGGCTCCTTCAGGACACTGCTGACCAGGGCTCTGGGCAGACTTAGGGCAGCGGGTGACGTGTATGCCAGAAGGGCTGTGGGAACTTTATGCCTCACTTTCAAGGGCAGCTAGTAGAGGTCAGCAAGGGCAGGACATGTGGCCTGACTGTGCAGGAGCCAGATGAGGAGCCAGGTCTTGGTCCCACCCTGCGCTTCCGGGGCTGGTTTTCTCTAGAAGAGGGGAGAGCCCTGCCCTCCGGTCAAGGCTGCAATAAGGACGGATGAATGGCCTCTTAGTTCCTCTGCCTCAGTGGGTCTCCTGCTGCCAAGCCTGGCCTCTGCCCATGGGCAGAGGCCCTGGCCAGTCTGGCCAGTCCGACAGGCCAGCGAATGGCACCCAATGACGTCGGGAGGCTGGAGCCAGCCAGCCCTGAGCACACATACATCTATTTTTTTTTGCTTGCTGAGCCTAGGCTGAAACCAGACAACCCTGTCCCATGTGGCCCCAAAGAGGAGACTAAAAATAAACATATAAACAAATAAACATATCAGAAAATTCAGAGTGAGATGCATGCCATGAAGAAAATGAAACAGCGCCAATGGCACAGAAGGGTAAAAGCTTGCTTGATCTTGATTTTCAGTATGAATACAGATTGTGAAAGCAGGACCTTGTGAAAAACAAATAAAAGTTTTAAAAAGACAAAAAAATATCAAACAGTAATGGGAATGAAGGTGACTGGGGCTAGCAGGGTGGGGGCATCAGACAAATGCAGGTAGGCCTCTGAGGCAGTGACAAGGAGAAGCCAACTATGCAAACTGCTGTCTGGGGTGAGGGAGCAGCAAAGCAAAGTCCCTGTGGCAGAAATGGGCTTGGAATGTTCTAGGTGAGAAGGAGAAGGGGGTGCCACAGAGTCAAGTGAGCCATGAAAACACAAAGGCCCGGGAAGTAGGTAGCTGGCCCTACAAGGCCTGTGGTTTAGGTTCCATTCTAAGTGCAGGACACTAGAGTTCAGAGCAAGCATTGACCTGGTTGATCCTTTTAGAAGAGTCAGTCTGAGCGGCCCTGGATGCCAGCTGGAGGAGGTAAGACTCTCTCCTGGAGGAGACAAGAAGCCAAAAGTGGCTTTTCAGCAGGGAACTAGCAGATTGTTCTTGTTCTTCTTTGGCCCCTTGACCTGCCCAAGCACAGATCCCTGCAGGCAGCTGTGGGAACCAGCTCCTCCTCGGGGAGCTCGTGGACCTGTGCAGGTGCTGGGTGCTGCTATCAGCACAGCTTCACTCCTCCCAGCTGGGAGGCCTGGGACAGCGTCTCCCTTCTCCGATTCTCCATTTCCTTCTCTGCAAAACAGAGAGAAAACTTGAGACAATAACCAGTGACTCCAGCCAAACACTACACAAAAGATGGTGGTCCCATTGCCACCCTTGTCATCAAAGGCCAGACTTCCACTGTCACCAGGCTGTAATGAGGTGCCCCCACCCCCTTTAGGGGTAGTGTAAGAGAGGGCCAAGTAGGGAGCCAAGACAATCATTCCCACTGGGCAGGAACGAGCCCCCTCCATCCCATCATGTCAGTGGGGACCACACAGGGAGATTCGGATTCAGACTCTCATAGGTCAAAGAGGAAATGCCTCTTTGTAAGTAAAGAAGTAAAAGAAGTAAAGAAGTAAAACTGTGAAATAAAAATGTAATGTATTAAAATTAGTAGGACACAGCTAAAATAGGACCAAGAGGAAAATGTATAGCACTAAATGCATACACTAGAAAATAGGAATCAGGGGTGCCTGGCTGGCTCAGTTGGTAGAGCATACAACTCTTGATCTCAGAGTACTGAGTTCAAGCCCCATGTTGGGCATGAAGCCTACTTTAAAAATAAAATAAAATAAAATTGGAGTTAAAAAAAAAAGAAAGGAAAGAGGAACCATATTAAATCAACAATCTATACTTCTTCCTCAAGAACTTAGGAAAGAAAGTACAAAATAAACCCAAAGCAAGTGAAAAGAAGGGAATGATAAAAAATAAGAGCAGACATCAATGAAATTGAAAACAGAAAAACTGTAGAGAAAAGCAATGAAACAAAAAGTTGATTCTTTGAAAAGTATAATAAAATTGATAAACTTTTAGCAAGACTGAGAAAGAAAAAAAGAGAAGACACAAATCACCAATATTATGAATGAAACAAGATATCACTACAGACCCTGAGGACACCAAAGGATATTGAAGAAATACTATGAAAAAATCTATACACAGAAATACGACACTTATGTAAAATGGATGAGTTCCTCAAAAACCACAAACTATCTCAACTCACTGAATATGAAATAGATAATTTGAATAGCTCTATAACTGTTAGGTAAATTGAAGTCATAATTTAAAACCTCCCCAAAGGGAAATTTCCTGGCCCTGAGCTGAGCCGAAGGCAGACGCTTAATGACTGAGCCACCCAGGTGCCCCGAATCCCTTACATTCTTGAGAATCAGGGAGCTGAATAAGAAAAAAATACATTCATATTTTTCTGATGTGAAGTGCCACAAGGAGCAGGGGATGGGGTGCAAAATGTTCTTCCATAATAACCTAACTGCAAGATATTATATAATAGATGAACTACTAAGAATTCACTACATCAATTATAAAAGGAACATGTCAATACTACAAATACTTATTGTGCATCTACTATTAGTCTAAGCGCTGTATTAGAATCTGAGTATAGTCCTCACCCTAAGGAAGCCCACAATATAAAAGTAATTCTCTGCGTCAGATATTTCCTTGAGTGCTAAGTATTAGCAATCATGTGGTAACTTTCACATATAAGTCAAGAAGCAGAGCTACTACCAGTGCCACCTTTTGGGGATAATTTGGCCTTCATGATGCTTCTTTCTATTAATTTTCACTTTTTCACTTTTCCAGAAGCATACAGTGTCTCTTCTTGTTAGGGTATTTGGTGGAGCTTGGATTAAAATGTTTCTTTGATATTGTAGCAGACATAAATATAGTATTTTCCAATTTACATTGTAGTTTTCCTTAAGTATTAAAAATAATGCATAGGGGCCCCTGGGTGGCTCAGTCGTTAAGCGTCTGCCTTCGGCTCAGGTCATGATCCCAGGGTCCTGGGATGGAGCCCCGCATCGGGCTCCCTGCTCCGCGGGAAGCCTGCTTCTCCCTCTGCCCCTCCCCCTGCTTGTGTTCCCTCTCTCGGAGTCTCTCTCTCTCTCTCTCTCTCCACCAAAATAAATAAAATGTTTAAAAAAAAGAATAATGAATAAAATAAACGGAGTTTATTTAAACCAAAGGTGACAAGGTGGAGGAAGAAGGGAGAGAGAACAACAATTCTCATATAAAAGCGCATAGGAAGCATCTTGAATTTTGAAAAAGACAACAGAGGAGGCTATGTCTCCTACAAATACAGTAGTCCCCCCTTTATACGTGGTTTGCTTTCTGCCGTTTCGGTTACCCAAGGACAACCATGGTCCAGAAGCAGATGACCCTCCTTCTGACTTAATGTCAGAAGATCCATAGTATCCCAGCACTCCAATGCTTATGACATTCACCTCACTTCTCATCACGCAGGCATTTGACGCCCTCACATCATCATCATCAGAAGGGTGAGCGCAGTACAAGATAACTCGAGAGCGAGCAGGCGAGACCACATTCACATAACTTTTATTACAGTATATTCTTGTAATTGTTCTAGTCTATTATTCATCATTGCTGTTAAATTACTGTGCCTAATTTATAAGTTGAACTTTATCATATGCTTTATCATATGCTTGAGGTTCAGTACCATCCATGGTTCTGGGCATCCACTGGCAGTCTTGGGTAAGAGTGAGAGACTACCGTACACACTTGACCTTGACTGATACCTCAGGGATACTTCTTTCAGCCAGTTGGCCTATGTATGTATTTCATGTAACTGTGTCTCCACTTCCCCGGAAGTGTTTATCCAGTGAGCTTGTCCCAGAGAAACTGAGGTGGTGGAAATCAGAACTATGGGATCATCAGCATCGTAGCAAATCCTACAGTCAGTTGGAGGTCTGATTACCTTCCTTTGTAGCGGTCTGAGGTTTGTGAACTATGGCATTCTTTCCAGGCCAGGGCCAGGCAAAATGTGGACAAAAGAATCATAAAAACTTTCATGGTGTAAGAATTAGGAAAAAGATGATTATAGAGGGAAGGAGGAATGGAAGGAAATGTTCCTGATCTCACGTCTTAGGAGGAGGCAGTCTACTTCGGTTTCAGCTACTTCTTTTCCGGGTCAATTTGATTTTGAGGTCTTTAGCATTTGTGTATTTTGTTTAATATCATGTGCTTGTGTATTAAAGATGTGATAGTGTCTATGTACTGGAATACAGCACAGCTTGATCTAAAAGTTAAGCTAATTTCTACCATAAAAAAAAAAAGGAACAGACCTAATGTTCACGTGTTTGACATTTTTTAAAAAGTTGCCTTGATCAAGTGTTGAAAGCACAAAGTTCACCTTGTAGCAAAGAGTTCAGGGGAACAGGACTACTGAGGGCCGCCAACCCTCAGATCTGTGCAGTGTATGTGCAGAACAGATGGCAAAAATATAAAATACTATAGGTGCTAAAAAGGGAACAGCAGTTTGCACCCTGTCAGCCTTTAAACAAACATAAGGATACAGAACACAGAATTGAAAACTTGAAGTAGAATTTAATATCTGTGCAGTTATTTCCTTTAAGTAAAATTAAAAGCTGAGATACAGGAGTAAATCGGTGCCAGGAATGAAGTAATGGTTTAGATAAAATGCTGCCGACTCTGGACTCATTCATCCCAGCCCCTCTTGGACCGTCCATGGGCCTCTCTGCAGAGCCTTACTGACCACTCCCAGGACCAGCTACAGGAGGGCTGCCTTCCCCTCAGAGCTGTCTGAGGAGGACACGCTGGGGGGCCAGGCAAGTGTTGGCGAGTCCTGTGGGTTTCTAGAGGAGGAGCTCATCTGGGCAGAAGGAGCAGCCAGTGCAAAGGCCCTGGGGGCAGGGGAAGTAAGCTTGGCATGTTCCCAAGCTATGGGATTGAGGGGGAAACTAGAGATGACAGCAGATAGCCAGTGGGCAGCCAGCTCGCACCCCTCCTTGTTACCCAGGGCCCCTTCTCCTTGGGAAGCTGCGCTTGCTTCCCACGTAACGATGCCCTGTCCCCACACCTCGCCGGTAGCTAAGTCCAGCCTTTTCTATTCTGTGAAGTCAGTGACCTCCCTTCCTCCCGACTTCCATCTTCCAAACTTCCATGACACCCCTCCTCTGCTCTGCTGTCTTCTCCTCAGGGACCTGCAGTGGCCCACTCCTGCCGCACACCCCCCGGGGTGCATGCTCCTCCCGAGGAGCGGTGGGGGTGGCAAATACCCCGGAGCCTGCGCAGAGGGCTGAGGCGGTGGCACAGGCTTTTCTGGGGGAAATGGGCTCGAGCTGAATTTGAACAAGTAGGGAGGAGGTGAGGATGCTGCCTTCTTAACAGCTGGGCTGCGTCGTCCTTGTCACGTTCTGGTTTCCCAGCCCAGGCTATTTTGGGTCAAGCGGTAGAGACCCGCTGCGGCAGCATAGTGGGTGGTGAGTGGCAGGCTCTCCCACCTCCTCCAGCTGGCCGGGAACGGGGCCAGGCTGGTTCCCGCTCAGGCTGGGCGAGGGGTCACCACCCTCTGGAGGAGGGTGGGGAGGAGCCCCTGGAGCCAGGGGGAGCAGCCCTAGCAGGAAGTCAGTTCCCGGTTAACACAGGCTTCTGCGGTGCTCGTCTGGGGAGGGGACAGGTATCCAAGCTGACACCTGCCAGGCCAGACAAAGTGTGCACAGACCTGCGTGCCACACTGGGGTGTCTGGGCTGGGCTGGGGCCTGGGGAAAGGCTTCGCTACCAGCAAGCAGTTGGTTCCTATAGCAGTTTGCTACCTATAGCAACCTCCGAGGGTCCTGAAGGCTGACGAGTTTGTCAGGCTGAGTGATGCTGCACAAAAGGCAAAAGGCAAGGCTTTGGGACCACTGGGGAGGTGGGAGCCTCTTCTGGGGATGCTGCGGCCATGCAATGGGGCGCCAACCATGACAGGAGCACGTGCTTTTCTCACTTCCGTGCAACCCTCACAGCGACCAGGGAGGTGGCCTTCCACCCCGCCGGATGCTTCCCAGCCAGTCTCACCCTCCCCTTCTCAGCACTCACCAGCCCTGACGGCTGAGTGAAGCCCTCGTAACATAGATCGTGTGAAAAGTCAAAATGCCCCTCTCCTTGGGTGCAGGGAGCAATGCCGATTATCCCTTCTGGTCTCCAGTGCCTGCCCCACAGCAGAAACACCAGAGTCCCAGGGCAGAAGCTGCCGCCGTCCCTCAGAGCAAGGACACATCTGCCAGTGGCTGGGCTCCTCCTGGAATTCAGCAGAGGCAGGGCCCTGACACCTGTCGCTGAGCCACGGAGGGACTGCAGTTTAATGAACGCGCTGGCCACTGTGGGGCGGCTCTGATGCATGGGTCATTCTCTTCCAAAGCATGTATCCCCTCAAAACTCAGAAAAGCCACATGGTCCTGTTTACTTAGGAAAAGAAAATAAAACGGGAGAAAGAATACCTGTAGGGAGAAAGTCCTTCCTTCGGCTGAAACCTGCTTTACCATTTTTATAAATCGCAGCGGGAACTTTAAAGTCACGTCTCCAGCTTTGCCCTGCACCTGCCGTGCCAGCCTGGGTGAGAACATGTGGGGGAACATACGGGCTCCCTCCCCTAACTCCCAGACGGCCCTGCCAGGGAGCCTCCCTGTCCAGTCACAAGGACGGGAAAACGAGGCACAGAAGAGATTCGAGATCTCTAAAGCCAGTGGGCAAAAGAGAAACCAGTGAGAAGGGCCACAGATGCTACAGCCCTGGATCTGGCTCACCCCCTACAGCGGCGAACTTCCGAGCTTCTGTCCGCGTCAGGAAGGTCCGAGTGGGAGTCTGCATATGAGGGGAGGATTGCTCTGCTCTAAGCAAAGCATCCCAGAGCTCTCTCTCCTCACAGCCTCCCCTGGGAGGCTGCTATGGGGGCCAGCACCCGAGGGAAACCCAGTTGATGTCAGATGTGCAAAAGGATCCTGGGGAGAATTCTGTGGGGAGGAGCCTACGCCCTGCGTCCCGCGGTGGGGGGGGCAGATGTGTCGCTCCCACCCTCCCACACACTCACTCGGCAGGGCTGCATGACCTCTAGGCCCCTGGTGGGAATTGGAAAGAGGAGGTAGCCCTAACCCGAGTTAGGGTGCCCAGGGCTGAGGGGGAACGCAGCCCCACTCTGCCAGCAGGCACCCTCACTTGGGGAAGGGCCCGTGCAGCTGTGCACAGCTCCCCTGCTCCGTGGGGTCCACGGGTTCCCTGAGCAAGCCGGCTCCCAGATCTGTGACTTCTGCAGGGCCCCTCCTTGGCCGAGTGTCCCACCCCCCAGAAGGAGGGCAGTCTCTCCCCACTGACTACACCTTTCTCTTCAGCAGCGGCTTCAGCCCCCGGGGAGAGGGTGCTCGCTTTCCCTGCAGGAGTCAGGGCTGGGCTGGTCTGAGGGAAGGCGGTGCTAAGTACCTAGGAATCCGTGTGGTCTCTGCTCTTGGTGGCTGGGGCCTTCCCGCCTGCGTCCCAGTCCTTGGAGTAGCGTGGCATGCTCTTCCCCGGCTCGCCCACACCATCCCAGCCCTGCTGATTAATTGCATAATTAGCTAAAAGCTACATGTTACCACTTAGGAGAAATTCGTTCTAAAAATATTTTCTTATGAAAAACACAACAGAACCTAAAAATATCCCCTCTGCAGTTGCCCAGGGATGCCTCCTACTTGGGCCACCCCAGGCTGTGACTCAGTTTCTTGGAGAGTCTGGATGCCAGAGGCAGCGGCTAACCAGGGACTGTTTCCCTCCAGGGTGGGTAAACTGGGATCATCCCACCGATCCTAGTGTTGCTGGTCTCATAGGGGCCTGCTTCCCACAGTGGGCCAGAGGCTTGCCAGGGTTGCCCAAGCTCCCGATTGCAGATGGAGCCTGCAAGACAGCCTGACACAGGGAGGCACAGGCCACATGATACGGGATCCCGGCAAGGGGCTTCCTCACCCTGTCCAAGCCATCAGGGAAGGCCCACAAAGGGACTAAAGCTAGACTGGGTGTGACTTTGCAGGCTAGAGACACAGGTGTGGGTGACAGGCCAGGTGAAGGGGACAGTTGTGGCAAAGCTCACAGGTAGAAGTCCTTGCTGACCTGTGCCGGGACCTGGAGGGAAGGAGGGATGGGGGGAGGGGGCACTTCTGCCGCTGAAGTCCTGGGGTGCCTGGCCCTGGCTGCATGTCTGGTGGCCAGTGGGACAGGCAAGAGTAGGGACACTTTGAACATGTGTGTTTTCCAGGCTTCAGTGCATAAACACGCACCCCTCCCCCACTCTGGCGCCTGCACTTCCTTGGGAGGGCTTATCAAGGGGGGTCAGGACTCACTCTCTTGCCCTTCTCTTCTTCCCTTATGGTCTCCTTAAATGTGGACCACGACCTTCCGCTGCTGGGGCCATGAGAAGGGCCCCACTCACCTGCCCTGTCCAGGCCCCGTGGGTCCTCCAACTAATCCCGGATGGGTGGCTAATCCTCTGTGCCTCCAATCCTTCCTCTGGTTGAGTGGAGCATCTGAATACACATCTGGGCCCTCCTCTCTGATACCATGTCCCTTCTGAACACACAGAGAGCCAACTTGTGAGTGCTCTGGGGGCCCCTGGGTGGGCAGAGCTGGTGAGGGCTCCCTGCAACCTGCCCAGTGTCGAGTCCCTCTCAAGCCCAGCGTGGTGGGGGCAGAGATGGATGTGGAGCGGGGCCTGCCAAGGAGCACATAGCTCAGGGGTCACACCCAGCTGTGCTTGGCTGTGGGCACTGGCCTTGGCCAGCGTGTGACCTTGGACACATCATTTATGGTCATTGAGCCTCGTCTTCTCCATCTGCGAAAAGAGTGATATCACCTACCACTCAGGGTGTGTGAAGATAAAACAGACAGTATATATAAAATGCCTGGTGTCTGATAGGTTTTGAGAAATGGAGCTACATAGTCGTTACCTGAGGAATCAGCTCTCCAGGGATGCCCATGGAGGTTCAGATGCACACATTTACAAAGATGGAAGTATAATAGCTCAAACTGTTAAAATCTTAGCAAACATGGGTGTGATTTTTCATGCACTCGGGTCAGGCAATGGTTTATTACATAAGACATAAGGCAGGAGCCAGAGGGAGAGGTTACAGAGGGAACTGTTGTGTGGGGGGTGGTTAGTTCATTATCTTAATTGTGGTGATGGTTTCATGGGTGCATACATCTGTCAAAACATCAAATCATACACTTTAAATATATGCAGTTTGCTGGATGTCTATTTTATCTCAAGAAAGATGTTTTCAAAAAAAAAAAAATCTGAGCATCCAGATGTTTGTATCAAGCCAGACAGGTGACTCGATTCAGAGGAGAGTCCTTCAGTGAGCCGGTTTACTCTTGCATTCACATATTCTTGACTCCAGCCCCACTAGAGGAGTTGCCTGAGAAAGAACGACTCACTGCTAAGAGCAGTGACTGTAGATGCAGAAGAGGAAATAAATCAATGGAACAGAGTAGAAAACCCAAAAATAAACCCACAACTATATGGTCAATTAATTTTTGACAAAGCAGGAAAGAATATCCAATGGAAAAAGGACACTGTCTTCAACAAATGGTGTTGGGAAAACTGGACAACCACATACAGAAGAAAGAAACTGGACCACTTTCTTACACCATACACAAAAATAAATTCAAAATGGATTAAACACCTAAATGTGAGACCCAAACCCATAAAAATCCTAGAAGAGAACTTCTCTGACATTGGGCACAGCAACTTTTTCTAGATATGTCTCCTGAGGCAAGGAAAACAAAAGCAAAAATAACTATTGTGACTACCTCAAAATAAAAAGCTTCTGCTCAGTGAAGGAAACAGTCAACAAAACCAAAAGGCAACCTATGGGATGGGAGAAGATATTTGCAAATGATATATCCAATAAAAGGTTAGTATCCAAATATAAAAAGAACTTACAAAACTCAACACCCAAAAACCAAATAATCCAATTAAAATGGGCAGAAGACATGAACAGACATTTCTCCGAAGAAAACATCCAGATGGCCAACAGACACAGAAAAAGATGCTCAGCATCACTCACCATCAGGGAAATGCAAATCAAGATACAATGAGATACAACTCACACCTGTCAGAATGTCTAAAATCAACAACACAAGAAACAACAGGTGTTGGCAAGGATGTGGAGAAAAAGTACATTTGTGCACTGTTGGTAGGAATGCAGACTGGTGCAGCCACTGTGGAAAACAGTACGGTGGTTCTTCAAAAAGTTAAAAATAGAGCTACCCTACCATCCAGCAGTCACACTACTCAGTATTTACCCAAAGAATACAAAAACACTAATTCAAAGAGATACATGTTTATAGCAGTATTATCTACAACAGCCAAGATCTGGAAGCAGCCCAAGTGTCCATCAATTGATGGGTAGATAAAGAGGATGTGGTATATACACACAATGGAATATGATTCAGCTATAAAAAAGAATGACATTTTGCCATTTGCAATGATGTGGATCGAGCTAGAGAGTATAATGCTAAGCGAAATAAATCAGTCAAAGAAAAACAAATACCGTATGATTTCAACTCATATATGGAATTTAAGAAACAAAACAAATGAGCAAAGGGAAAAAGAGAGGGAGAGAGAGAGAGAGAGAGAGAGAGGCAAACCACAAAATAGACTCCTAACTGTAGAGAACAAACTCATGTTACCAGAGGGGGTGTGGCCAGGGGGGTGGGTGAAATAAGTGATGGGGATGATGGAGCACACTTGTGATGGGCACCAGCGGTGTATGGAATTGTCGAATCACAGCATTGTACACCTCAAACTAATATAATACTGCATGTTAACTAACTGGAATTAAAATTTAAAAATTAAAATGAAATGTAAAACTGTCTTGAGAGGAAAGTCATGGGGGCTGTGTGGTATAGGGGTGTCAGCTTGATAAGGCCTGGTGGGTATCTGTGTTATTTTACATGATGAGACTGTTACTGTGGCTTCAAGTACCTAAAACAGATATGCATTCTAGGAAGGAGATTCTTTAAGAAATTATGAAATGCATGCCTTAAAAAATCTATTAAATAGAGAACTATATCTAGAACACCAAGGATGATCATTTTTTAAATCATCAAATGCATCATAAATGTACAATATCTTCTTTTAGTTTGTAATTTATATCCTGACACCTTTTTTTTAATTGTTGTGTTAATCACCATATATTACATCATTAGTTCTTGATGTAGTGTTCCATGATTCATTGTGCATAACACCCAGTGCTCCACGCAGAATGTGCCCTCTTTAATACCCATCACCAGGCTAACCCGTCCCCCCACCCCCCTCCCCTCTAGAACCCTCAGTTTGTTTTTCAGAGTCCATCATCTCTCATGGTTCGTCTGCCCCTCCGACTTACTCCCCTTCATTCTTC
>NW_027397082.1:28898812-28910238 GCF_003265705.2 Callorhinus ursinus
ATAGGATACATGTCTTTCTCTGATTGACTTATTTCACTCAGCATAACACCCTCCAGATCCATCCACGTTGTTGCAAATGGCAAGACCTCATTCCTTTTGATGGCTGCATAGTATTCCGTTGTGTATACAGACCACCGCTTCTGTATCCGTTCATCTCTAATGACACCTTTTAATGAAGAAAAGTTCTCAATCTTCCTGTAGTTGAATTTCTCAATCTTTTCCTGTATGGTTTATGATTTTTATTTCTTGTTTAAGAAATCCTTCGTGGCTTGGGTTCATGAAGATAATTGTACATATTCTATTCTAAAAGTTTTATATTTCTTTGATATGTAGAATAAGTTTTTGTAATGGTATGAAGTAGGGATATAATTTTACTTTTTTCCACATGTATTTGCAACTTTCTAAGGACCATTGATTGAAAAATCAGCCCATTCCACACAGATCTGCCATACCAGCTCAAGTGTATAGCAAGTGTCCATCTTTTTTTTTTTAAGATTTTATTTATTTATTTGACAGAGAGAGAGACAGCAAGAGAGGGAACACAAGCAGGGGGAGTGGGAGAGGGAGAAGCAGGCTTCCCGCTGAGCAGGGAGCCCGATGCGGGGCTCGATCCCAGGACCCTGGGATCATGACCTGAGCCGAAGGCAGACGCTTAACCAACTGAGCCACCCGGGCGCCCCGCAAGTGTCCATCTTATACAGTTAATTTCTAGGCTTTCCATTCTGTTCCTTGATCTGTGTTTTGTTTAGTTATTTTTGACTGTGAGCATTTCATTTTCTTGTGTCTTCATTTGTTTGGGCTTCTTCTTTTTTTTAAAAGATTTATTTATTTACTTATTTGACAGAGAGACACAGCGAGAGAGGGAACATAAGCAGGAGGAGTGGGAGAGGGAGAAGCAGGCTTCCCATGGAGCGGGGAGCCCGATGTGGGGCTCGATCCCAGGACCCTGGGATCATGACCTGAGCCGAAGGCAGACACTTAACGGCTAAACCACCCAGGTGCCCTGTTTGGGCTTCTATAACAAAAATACCACAGACTGGATAGCTTATAAACAACATTTATTTCTCATGATTCTGCAGGCTGGGAAATCAAAGATGAAGCAATGGAAGTTTCGGTGTCTGGTGAGGGCCCACTTCCTAGTTTATGGATTGCAATCTTTTCACCATAACCTCACATGATAGAAGGAGCAAGGGAGCTTTCTGGGGTCTCTTTTATAAGAGCACCAATCCCATTCATGAGGGCTCCACCCTCACGGCCTAATTACCTCCCAAAGCCCCCCTTCCAAATACTATCACCTTGTATGATTTTGGGGGAGGGGGACATAAACATTTGGTCTATGGCACTTGGAATATATTATTTATGGGTTCTCGGGGGGAGAATTTGCCTTGTATCTTCCAAGTACCTGGGGGCACCACCACCCCGCATGCTGAAAATTAAGTTACCAGCTTGAAGTGTTCAAACCACCAAGATCTTGTGAATTAAGGCTGAAAACCTGCATGAAAGCCACAGGCTTCTGTTTATAGATTTTTGGCAGGGGTTTTTTTTTTGCCCGTCTCCTCTCAGCACTGACAGTCAAGGTGCCTGATTTTGTTATTCCCTTGGGAGAAGCTAGTAGTTTACCCTTCCTCTGAGAGTGTAGCTGATTAGGGTCCAGCTTTATGGGGGTCTTCTGTAAAATCTGAGCCAGTCATGGGCTTTGACTTCTGTCCACTGCTCACCAGGAAGTCATGAAACTCAAAGTTCAAGTTCACTTTGGCAAATTCCCTCAGGCCAAATGCTGGCTTGCCTTTCTGGGTTTTTGTATTGTCTAAATGTTTTGACTTGAGAAGTTCTTGCTTTTTTGGCTAACTCTTTAACGCATTTTTTTTCTTTAACACATTTTAGAAGATTCTTTTTATATTTTGTCCATGTTTTCAGGGGAAAGGCTGATCTAGGTACCCAGCCAATCATATTACCAAAAAGTGTCCAGAATGATCCAATTTTTAAGTTTCTAAATTATAATTTCAAAATTATGGAGTGCATTTAGTCTTCTAAGATTTTGAAATATTTGCAAGATCTGTCTCATCCACAGAGGAAACTGACATCCCTTCCTTCCTTCCTCCTCCCACCCACCCTACCCGACTCCACCCATGACATATGCTGGCAGCCTGTGCAGGGCCAGGGAGTCCTGGAGCCCTCTGTGTCCTAGATCCCAGTTCTGACCTTCTTTGGGTCATGGGCCTCTTTAAGAAGCCATGAAAGCCAGGCAAGGACGTATAGATCACAGCGCAGCAGACGGTTTTTATTGGATACAACTTCAGGAGGCTTGTGGATCCTGTGCTTCCAGGCCAGGGACTGCCCCCACCCCTGTGTACCACATATGTGGGATGGCCACTGGCAGGGCAGCGGGCAGGAGGGGCTCAGCAGTGGGGGAGCCAGCTGTGTCTTCATCACTGCCAAGGCCATGATTAAGGGCTGTTAATGCAGAGTCAGAGGTGGCCCAGCCCTGGCCCCCAACTCTTCCTAGGCTCCTCTGAGCCTCAGCAGAGGTTCTGGCGAAAGAGTGAGGTCTCCGGCAGACATCTGGACCTGTGAGCCATCCAGAGCATTGTCCTTGGCAGTAGCAAGATGGTCAGGTCAGCGCCTGGGCCCTTCCCAGCTCACATAAGCTTTGGTTGGGAGGGAACTTCTCGGGCCAGGACCGCTCGTGTGCATGTAGCAGCCAGGCCTGGCACCAGGCATCTTGCGAGGGGCCTCTGTCCAGCTGTAAGAATGGGAGTCTCCTCCCTGCTCTGGGCAGCCTTCTTGGACTCGATGAGATCACACGGTGGCGGGAGGTGGGGGGGCTCCATTTCTGGAGCTCCAAGACAGACACTTGGGAGCAAAAAGCCACTTTGGGTGGCCTGTGTGCCCACAGGCCCCACGGGGGCCAATGGGCCCAGGTGAGGGGGGAGGTCTCAAAGAGTCAGCCCAGGAATGGCCAGTATGGCTTCCCTGGCGCCTTCACCCCCGCCCACTCTGTGCCTCACTTACTGGGAAAACAGCCACCCTTGACCACCTGCCCACTGGCCCCTCCTGCAGAAGATACTCCAAGAAGCAACTGTTAGAATTTTCTCAGGGCTAATAGTGCTGGCTGTCTCCAAAGCACACTCAGCTGTCCTTGGGGCTCAGCCAGCCCCACACAGGAGGGACAGGGCCCACAGAGGCAAAGCTTCAGCCTTTCTGTCCCAGGGCCTCCTAAGCCTCTCTTTAGAATGTCTTTCTGTTTATGCAATATTAGCTTCGTGATTGTTTACAAAGATCGTCCTGATGGTATATTAAAACCCACATACTGTTTTTCCAATTTAGACTCACTCAGAGGTGGTCCGGGCTCCAAGATATGCTTCCAGAGCTGTTGCCTGGGTGCCTCAGAGCAGACCCTGACTCAGCCTCCTGACAGAGTCATTCTCCTCTCAAAGGAAGATGAAACAGTCTCAGAGGGCCCTCCACAAGTCCTGCCCTGTTCTTGCCGCCTGTGTGACCTTGGGCAAGACACGGGCCCTCTCTGGGTCTCTGTTTTCTCATCTGTAATGAGAGGAAACAACTCCTGCCTCGCTCAGCATTCTGTGATGGTTTAGCAGAGGGCCTAAAGTTATGCCATATCTAAGATGTCCCCAGACAGCTAGGTCTGAGGCCTCTTGTGGACTGGTGCCCCCTGACTCCCAGCAGGCCCATCCCGTGTCCACACTCATGTGCTGCCCAGTCTCCATGGGCCCCTCTGCTGGGGGCCCCTCCTTCAGGGGCCAGTGCTGCTGTCCTGGGGAATGAAAGGCTGGGAAGAGCGTTCTCCAGTGCCCTCCTCTGCCAGACCACCGCCTGAGCCCCCTGCCCAGGCCCTGCCATGGCCGGGCCTCCAGCATGAGCCTGGCCACAGATCCTGCCTCAGCCGGTGGGAGCTGGGGAAAAAGAAGGCCAGTTTGGGCCATTTCTCTGTGCCTTGAGCCCAGTGCTGTTGGCCTGATTTATTGATCAGCACTTGATCAGCCTGGGAGCCTGAAACCAGAGCCTGCTCGGTGCTGGGGTGGGGAGCCCTCCGGACCTCAGCAATGCCTCCCATTGCCCTGGCCTCCTGTGCTCCTGCCTGGCGTGGCGCTTGTTCACAAGCAGGGGCCCCCCTGGGGCTGTGTGTCTCCCTGTCATGCAATCCCTCCTCACAGCTGGGCCCCCTCCCCTCCCTTGTCTCCCCTGAGACCCCCTTTGCCCTCCCTTCCCCACTCCTTGTGCTGGGCTCCCCGCATGTCAGGGCTTCTGCATCTTTCCTCCTGGGGCAGACCGGGCCCGGCATGGGCGGGGGGGGCGGTTGGGAAATGGGGTGAGGGGCCGCAGCTACAGCTCCTGCGTCAGGATGGGGACCAGGAGTCCCTGAGAGGGAGGTCTGCGGGGGGCGGGGGAGGGGGAGTTCCTACCGTGCGCTGGGCAGATGCATCATCCTCAAGCAGAGGTTTCCCCGGGACAACAGCCATGGCCAGGTAGCCGGCTGTGCTGGCTCTTAGGCTCGGATGCCAGGGAGTGCTGATGTAATGGGGCTCCGACCTCCTGCCCAGAGACCCCCCCATGGTGAGGTGCCCGCTGTGGCACTCGCTGTGACATGGCCAGCCCCCCAGGTCCCCCTCACCCCAGACCCACAGGGAAGAAAGTGCTCTTCTACCTCTGGGCACCCTGCCTGGTCGTCCAGGGCCTGAGGTCCCCAGGACCTGCCTTGGCCCTCTCCACACAAAACAGCAGTGATCCCCCCAAAGAACATTTCTGAGAGTTCACTGCTGCCAGGGCTCATCCCATGCATCATCAACGCTTGGACTCTCCCCATTGAACAGCCAGAGGGTCCTATGGAATGAAGGCTGGTTCATAGCCTTCCTCTTCCCCTCTGGGGCTCCCCCTTCAGAGTAGGAGCAGACTTCTGTGTGGCCTGTAAGGCCTGGCAGGGCTACCTGCTGCCATTCACTCCTGTACTAAGGTGTGGCTCCCCCCCAGGCACCAGGGCCAGAGCCAAGCAGCAACTGCTGAGGCACATATGAGCATCAGGGGCTGGGAGGTCTGACACCCACTGTGCCCACTTCCCAGGAGCCCCTTTCGGCATGCAGCTGGGGCAGCCCAGGGAAGGGAGGGAAGGACAAAGGAGGGGGGCCACAGGGCCATCTGTGTGGGCTGGGCTGTGGACCCAGAGGAGGGCTCCCCCCACACTGGCCAGCCTGTCTGTCCACTTGATCTCCTGTACACCAAGGAGCAAGACAGGTTGAAGGTTGGCTTGGAGAGCTGACCAAAGCTGGGGAATGCATTGGGAACCATGGGACCGGGAGGGCTCAGCTGGCCCAACCTGGAGCAGGCCCTCACAAGCTGGGGCAGTTGTCCAACCAGAAAGACAGAGGGACTCATGACACCTTTGGGTGGGATCATCAGGTTTTGGTAACCCGTTAGCCAGGGCAGTAATTTCGGCTCTCCAAGCTTGCTTATCAGAAAATGGAGATGATATACTTGTCATAACAGATTTCTGGGAAGACAAAATCTTCTTGTCTTAGAGCATGGTTCCTGCACAGAGCAGATCTTCAGCAAAGTTTGCTGCTCCAACAGCTGATATTTTGATTAATTTAGAAATAGCAATTATTTCACATGATTATAAAATAATTACATTTTCAATGAAGAAAATTTGGAAAATATAAAAAACTATAGTGAAAACAATGTATTTAAAAACCTTGCCCCTTCCATCATTCCTGACTACCACCCACTTCAGGGGGATCCCTCTAGGCTTCTTTGATGTGAACTTCTTTTTTTTATATAAAGTGTTTATGGGTTTTAGACACATTCTCTTTCACTTATAGTAGTAACTCAAGCATATCTTTGTGTTATTAAAGATTTTTTAAAAAATATGATTTTAACGGGGCGCCTGGGTGGCGCAGTCGGGTAAGCATCCAACTCTTGGTTTCAACTCAGGTCATGATCTCAGGGTCGTGCAACGGAGCCCTGTGTTGGGTTCTCTGCTCAGCGTGGAGTCTGCTTAAGGATTCTCTCCCTCTGCCCCTCCCGCTCATGCTCTCTCTCTTGCTCTCCCTAAAAGAAATAAATAAATCTTTTAAAAAATATGATTTTAACATATGTGGATATACTAGAATTCCCCATTAATATACATTTAAATTTGTTTCAAATTTTTGCCATTGTAAGTTGAACTCCTTGTGAACAAATCCATCCATAAATCTTTGGGTGTGTTTCTGATTATTTCCTTAAGATAAATTTCTAGAAGAGGAATTTTTGTGTCAAAGTATATGATTTTTTTTTTTTTAGATTTTATGTATTTATTTGACAGAGAGAGAGAGAGCACAAGTAGGCAGAGTGGCAGGCAGAGGGAGAGGGAGAAGCAGGCTCTCCACTGAAAGGGAGCCGGAAGTGGGGCTCGATCCCAGGACCCCAGGATCATGACCCGAGCTGAAGGCAGCTGCTTAACCGACTGAGCCACCCAGGCTCCCCAAAGTATATGATCATTTTTAAGATTACCCTCCAGTAACTTTATTCCCAAATCCATTCTCACCCAGAAGTATGCCCTACATTCTCATACATGGAATATTCAGTTATTTTTTTTAATATTGCATTTGCCTTTTACTATAAGTGAAATCTTATAATTTATTGTTTTCATTTGCCTTCCTTGCTATTAAAGCAAATATGACTCCCAATGCATAATTCACAGGTATGAAGAAAGAGCTCATCTTCTCTCTTAAAATCTACTTGACTTCACTTCAAGCTTGGACCTTCTGGGTGGGGCAGCTCTGAGGTCCTGGGGTCTCTCAGGGAGCCTTTCCAGACGTAGTGACTAGTCGGCTCTGGTTATCACTGAGACCTCCGAGGTCCTAGTGTCCACAGACCCTTCAGGTTTGCAGTCTTTGCTGCTCCCTGCCTTGGCCATAAGGGCCTCAGCCGAAGCCACTCAGCCCCCTCCTCTGAGCAGAAGCAGAGCTCCGGATCCCTCTGCTAGTGCAGCTTCGGGGGGCCTGCACCCCTTCCAGGCTCTGCAGGACCCTTGCCTCCTTTCTGCTTCTCCAGTGCTCTCGGCATCTACTCCTCTCAGGACACCAGCGTCATCAGGGCGTTAGGCTCTTAGGAGAGTGGCTGCCCTCTGGGCTCTCTGCAGTTCCAGAGAAGGCAAAAGAGAAACCAACACACAAAGCAGCAACTCAAAAATCACCTAGCAGCTCTAGCCAAGATCTCCTGCTTTGTCATGTTTCCGGGGGTTGCCTGCCTGCCTCCTCTATGATGTGACCGCTTCTGTTCCCCACTCACGTTCATCATCTCCTTATTGAATTATAAGAGCTCTTTATACAGTAAGGACAACAATCCTCTGGTTCTCATACATGTGACAACATTTCCCCCGAGGGTGGCATCATTTGCCTTTGAACTTTGCCCGGGAGACTTTGTGTGTTCATTTTGTTTTGCTTTTTAATTTTGGTGTGAGTTGAATCCTTCATTTTTTAAAAGGTTTTCACTGGGCTTTTGTGATTAGAAAGGCCTTCCCCCGGCCTCACCACTTAGCTTTTTATGGTTTCTTTGTTAATTTTATAATTTGAATTGCTCCGGAATGCATTTGGGAGCATTAGGGGTGGGAGCATTAGGGAGCAATATCTCACTAGATATTGCATGAACCAGCACCCACTACAAAAGCACCTTCTGTCCACAGTTAGCGTTTGTTGGGCTGTGTTAGGCCCTGGGTCTCCTAAGTGGAAGGAAGGGGGTGATGCCAGAGCCCGAGGCACCAAGGAGGTCCCTGGGACTTGGGATCACCCCCCAGCACACCCCATGCTGGTGTTGGCCTGTGGTGGCTGAGGCCCAGCACCCACAGAGGCACTGAGCTCTGAGGAGGCCCCCCTCACCCCTTCCTTCCTGTGACATAGAAGATGAGGGGCTCACCCTCCTCCTGACAGCAGGAGCCACGTGGCTGACTCCTTCCCCCTGAACAAAACCTTCTGAAATAGTTTCCTTCTCAGTGCACCACAGAATTTGTCCTACACAAAGGGATCTGGTCACCCAGGGCATAACAGAGGCCATTAGGTGATGGCTCCCTAGCAACCAGGGCTCAGGCCCCTCATCTCCTGGCTGTCAGGGGTGGGGTCCCCTAGGACAGAGAGCCCTTCTCCCCTCCTGTTCTGCTTCTCACTTGAGTCTTCCCCAGAGCCGTGTGTTGGGTGGGGCGGGTGAGGGGATGAGCAAGAAGCTGATGCGGAACAGAGGCTGAAGGCAGAAGCTGGGGTCTTTGAATGCTGCTGGAGGCCGGCGCTGTCTTCCCAGGGCCCGTGATGGGGAGCGGATGCCATCCTTCTTAAGATGTCATCTGAGGGCCCTAAAGTAAATTAGGAGGCACTTTCAGTCGCTGTAATTAAAGGGGAGACAATTACCCAGACAAGGAGCCCTTAACCTCGCGGAGTTAGTCAATGACACACGGCTGTGCCCCGGGGTCCCGCCTGAGCAGTCAGCGCCCCCACCACTGCCAGGACTTCGCGGCCCTCCTGCCCTTGGTGACTGCTGCCCACAGTGCTCCCCTCAGCTGAAGGGGGGAGGGGTGGGGCTGGGCCCCCAAGCCCTCCGTGTGTGGAGCAGCTACTTGCTGACCCCAAAGCGCCAGCGTGGGGCTCAGATGCAAAGAGGGGGCAGCTATCTTGTGTCTGGCATCTGAACAAGACGAAGAGATCCATCAAGTGCAATTAGGTGAACAGCTCCTTCCTGCTCTGTTTAGCTGACTAATTCAATAGGAGCCAAACCAGAGGCCTGGGCCGGGAGAGGCACTCCCAAATCGAATGAAGGCCCCGCTTCTGCATCCCCAGCACGCCAGCATTAACATGTCAGCTTCCGCTTGGCAACCCCCCGCCCCCACTCGCCCGGGAGTCAGGCCGGGGCCACCTCCGCCTCTAGAGGTGCCACCAGCCGGGCCTGCTCCCCACAAGCACCCTTCTGTCAGGCATGGGGCGCAGGGCCGTGGGCCTGGGGAGGGAAGGAGACTTGTAACGTCACAGAGAGGGCACCTCAGGCACCACAGCCCCCACCCAGGCCTGCCCACAGCGATGTCCTTGCCTCCCAGGGCTCCTTCGTCATCAGAGCGCGAGCTCCAGGTCAGCTGGAGGGGCAAGTGGAAAGCAACCATGGGTGATCTCAACCACACCCTCACCCAGCGAAAGCCCCCCCAGCAGTTGATTTCTGTGCCCCACTGGATGCAGGCTCCAGCCAGTCCTGTGGAGGGAAGGCATGGGAGAGAAGACCCGTGGCTTTCCTCCTGGGGCTTAAGCCCAGAGCAATGTCCCAAACACCCAGTGTCCCTCGACACTCAGCCTGGATGTTTTGGGTTCAAATCTTAGACCCCGTGAGGCCAGGCCTCTCAGAGACCACCAAGCCAACTCCACCCACGTGATACTGGGATGCCATTAAGAGCAAGGTCCCACCAAAGGGCACCAAAAGCGGGGAGGCCGGAGGTCTGGAGACAAAGGACATCATCTATGACCTACTAAGGATAAAGCATTGCAATGTTTTTTTAACTTCTTAACATGTGTTTTAGAAATCATTTGTATCAGAGTGTTTTCCCTGTAACTCATTCAATCCCGCTGAATTTCAGAGGCACTTTCTGGCGAGAAAAGTGCAGCATGCCCAGGGGGCATGCTGGTATGAGGAAGAGCCATCCTTCCCTCACACAGCCCAGTCAAGGTCCAGCGTACCCTCAGTACCTGCTCCTCTATCCCCCCAAGCCCTCTGGAACTTGAGGGCTTGGGGGCTCGCTGCTCTGAGCTCATTCATTCCATCTCTGGACCAGAGTGACTGCCCAGAAGCTCCTGAAGTGATTTACTATTCACAGACTTTTAGGAGAAATAGACCCATACTTTGACAACCCCTGCTGAAGTAATTGGGTGTTTTACTATTTTGTTTTGCTTTGTGTTTTTATTATTGTTTTAGTTTTGTCTTTATTAAAAACACACCTGCATGTGATGAATTTCAAACAAAACCTAATTGGTGAAATATGTAAAATTAAAGTAATGTTAAAGTAATTTACATAAAATTAGAAGTAAAAGTCAACCCCCTGTCAGTTCCTCCGGGAGTAACTGCTGTTAACCACTTATTGTAACTACTTTCAGAAAAAATCTTTATGCATCAGATTATACACTCTTCTGAATCATGATACAAATGTAACTTCTTTTTTTAGGGTCCACAGTGGATTGATCCCCACCTCTGGATCCCTGTCCCTTGGCTAACCAGCTTCCCACTGATGGACATTGAGGCTCTTTCTAAGTGTTGGTCCCTGCAGGATATTTCACTCATAAACATTTTACTTGGCAAATTTTGCAAGTGTGTTCTTAGGATAAATCCCTGGTAGTACAACCCCAAAAAATCCACCTGGGCCTAAGGGTACATGGAAATAAATTTGGAAAGAAGTCTTGCCAAATTGCATCTGAAATAGGCTGTACCAATTTGCATATCTTTCAACAGTGCAGATGATCAATGCTTTCAAATAAAAAGAGCATCTCATTCTACTTTGCATTTATTTAGTTCTGAGTGGGGTTGAGTGCTTTTTAATATTTTTGCCCCCTTTCTCCATTAGATTGTCTTTTTCTTATTGGTATCTGAGAGCTCTTGGTGAGCTTAGAAAATTGGACTCCTCGGTTGTCATATATGTTGCAAACATTTTCCTTTGTTTATTTTTACCAAACCAAAGTTTTAAAATTTTTATTTGAACAAATGTGTCAATCATTTTTAAATCAGTTTTGTTTGGTGTTGCTTAGAAAGGCCTCAATTACTTTTTTTAATTTACCTTTACTTCCAGTAATTTTATGGTTTTACGCTTGAATTTCTTTTATGTCAGGAACCGAGTCAGAGTGAAATAACTTTATTCTACCCAAAATATAGCTTAATTTTTTCCAAATGGCAAATCTGTTGTCACATCATTATTTATTGAAGGGCCCCTCATTGCTCTATGCAACCTTATCTCCTATTAAATCTCCATACGTTTTGACATAATTCTGGACTCTGCTCTGTAAATTTCTTAGGCAGTATCCATCTCTCCTAATGACTGGAGTCGCGGAGTGGATGTTCCTCTTTTTGTATAATCCTTTCTCCATCTTTCCATGGCAGTTCAGTTTTCTTCATGTAGGTCCTATACGTTTGTGGTTACGACTATTTCTAGATATCTTTCTTTTATGAATCGCTTTTGTGTATGGAATGTTTTATTCATCATATCTTTATTTAGTTGCCAGTTATGTATTGGAAAGCCCCTGATATGTGCATATTATTTAACAGAAGTAACTGTCACAGAAATAACAGAGTAGCAACTCTACAGAATTCTCCTACTTTCAGCTGATTGGTTTTGGTTTGATGGGCAGCAGGGCCTAGGTCAGCATTACAGGTCCTAGGTCGGCATTACGGGTCCTAGGTCGGCATTACGGGTCCTA
>NW_027397082.1:28910248-29008108 GCF_003265705.2 Callorhinus ursinus
ATTACGGGTCCTAGGTCGGCATTACGGGTCCTAGGTCGGCATTACGGATCACTCTGCTCCCCTCCCTTCTCCTAAGTCCCATTTCTCCCTCTCGATTGGCTCCCTCCAGGATAATATCAGGTCCTAGTGGGTGTCCTGGCCTCACTCCTCTGCATTTTTGGCCCTGTAGCTCTGAGTCTGTTGCCTTTTGAGTTGGTGCATGTTTGTGTGGATCCCTGTCTGTTCCTTGTCTCATTGAGGTTGTCGGCTGTTGAGTTGTGTCAAATGCCTTTGTAGCATTTACTACAGCTTGTGTGTTCTAAGGGGCTAGTGTGGGGCATTTATATATTCCTCGGCAATCATTCTTTTTATCTAGGCATTCAATTTTGTGTAGCAGTTTGCGAGGCAGCTGCTTTTCGATTTCTTCTGCCTCTGCAGTGATTTGTCTTATTCATTTCTACTTTTCTCTCTCATCCTGCTGCCACCCACATGTCCTCCTCCCCTTCTCTAACGGGAAGCAAGAGTCCCTGGCCAAGCCGGCCTCTGGCCCCAGTCCCTGGCTGGCGTGTGCTCTGCCCCTACCTGGGCGGGTCGGACTCCAGCCCTGCACAGTCCAGGCAGGGGAGCCAGTTCCCAGTTGGGCCGTGGGAGCAGGGCCGTGAGAACTGTGCCTGGATTGGAGAATGGGCTGAGGAAACTGCTGCCAGGAGCTGCTGAGGAATGTCCCACTGTCTGTTTGGGCTCAGTCTCGTTTCATTTGATTTTATCAGCTCTTTATTATGGATGATCCCAACCATACATAAAAGTAGACGGAATTGTATAATAAACCCCTACGCACCGTCATCCTGCCCTCAACCATCAGCCCACGGCCCCTCCTGCCATCTTCACACCCCAGCTACTTCCCCCTTTTATTATTTTGAAGCAAAACCGAGATATCACGTCATTTCATCCGTAAATACCTCACTGTGTATCTTGAAAAAATAGATGCTTTTTAAAACATCACCATAATACTGTTACCGCATCTGAGTAATGAACCACAACTCCTTATTTTCATCAAATATGCAATCAGTGTTCAAACTTGCCATTGTTCCTTTTTATAGTTTATTTGAACTGGATCCAAGTAAGGCCCTTTTTTTCAATCTATCCTTGCTGTCCCTGCTCCATCTTTTCTGTCCTGTAATATTCACTGAAGAAACGTTTGCCGGTAGAGTCCCTCCGTGTGCACGTGGCTGGCTGAACCCCTATGGGGTGCATGACAAGCTCCTCTGTCCTGTGTACCTTCTGCAAGTCGGCAGTTCGGTCCAGAGGCCGCGGGACTTGCAAACCTACGCTGGTGTGTGCTTCTAATATTGGGACTGGCAAGCTTTTCCTTGAAGGGCGGACGGTTATCTGTTCAGTTTTGCAGGTCCTACAGATCTGTGCTGCAGTTACTTAAGCAAAAACAAGCACAGACAACACTCGGATGGACAGACCTGGCCATGTTCCAGGGAAACCTTTGTTATAAAACCTGCCAGCCCATGAAGAAGCCCGGGGGTTGTGATTTGCCAGTCCTTGAGCATCAGTCACCACAGCTGGACAAGTGTCCTTGGTCCTGCCTCATGTGGCCCCAGGCCTACTGGGAACGGCGTCCAGTAGGAGGACATGGGGCCCAGCCTGTGCCCCCTGCACAGAGGGGGCACGGAGTCCCCACAGTGTTTCCCACTTCTCACATCGGATGTCTACCTGCCAGAAGGACACCAGGAAAAGAAAAGTCTTCTCTCTCTGGACATATTCCAAGAGCAAAGCTAAAGCCTGGGCAAGGATCTCTCTTGAGCAAGTGACAGTGGTGACAGGGACCAGAGACTGATTCCCTGGCCTTGTCACCTGTGCTCTGGGGCGGGCTGGGGGTGGACAGGCTGGGGGCTCTGTCAGCCCCACCTCCAGCTCCTGCACAGGTCTAGCCTTCCCAGGGCCACCACAGGTGCTCGGGCTGGGGCAGCCCAGGGGCCCTAAGGGTGTTGCTTCTTTGGAGCAGAGCTAAGCAGCCCCTCTGCTGGCTCCGCGGGTTCTCACCAGGTGTCCCCTCAGAGTGCGAAGTCTCGCTGTCCTAGTACCTGTCCTTTAGACTCAGTCCCTCCTCCAGCTGCCCAGCAGCCCAGCCCTGCACTTCTCCTTCCTCTGCAACCTGGATCCTACCGTCATCATGGACGGGTGGGCAGCTTGGGCTGCTCAGGGAAGTCCAAGGAGAGTTCCGGAGAAGTCACAGGCAGCACTTAGGCTGAGTTGTCCCCAACAGGCTCCAGGATGTTCCAGGGGTGGGCCTGCCCAGGTGCTGAGGCTTCTGGGACAATCGGGTCTGGATGGGCATGCAGTAGGCAGGAACCTGGCGGTGGTCTCTCCTTGTGTAGAAGTCTGTTCCAGGGTGATGGGAAAGGCCAATTCACATGTTGGTCCACTCCCTGCACCCCTGTGCCCTCTGGAGCTCCAAGGTGAGAGGGGGCAAAGCTGGCTCCTTGGGAGCCCTGACCCCTCTTTGCTGGCAGACAAGACTGTGGGGTAGACCCAAGTGAGCAGCTCAGGGGCCAGTGGGATCCCCAAGGGTCTCACTCGGCTGGTGCTGGAAACTGGCCACCCAGGCAGCCCGTCTCAGGCAGCTCAGCGCACAGGTAGAAGCTTCGAACTTTATTTAGGAAGCACTGTGGATTCGGAAACCTGTCTTAGGAGGACAAGGATGGTATCAGCAGTCGGCACCACACACACCACACATGAATACATGCACGCCACACATTGTGTACACGGCACACGTACCCACACATGTACACACACTACACGCACCACACACACCACATATATACACACCACACGTGCCAAGACACACATGTACATACTATGTGCACACACCACACATGTGCACATGTGTCCCACACACCACGCGTGCCACATGCGCACCCACAGGACACACATGTACCCATGCATGTGCCATGCACAGACACGTACACAGCCGACTGGCACGGACATGCACCACACGCAGGCACACCCCAAGAGGGGAGCGAGGCCATTCCAGCTCCGGGCACCCTCACGAGAACACGCCAGGCCAAGCAGAGGGAGCACTGGGCTCCAAATCTCACACAAGCCCCTGAGGTGATGCCTCACGTCTTAGACTTGACTCTCCAAGCCCCGGTTTCTTCACCTGTGAACTGGAAAGGGTCTGTTTGCCCCAGAGCCATCATGGGTGTGAAGAAAGTGGAAGTGTGCAAGGCTGACATTTCCTAATGTGCACACCTGCTCACCTTTCCAGGATGGCCCAGGAAATGAGAGGCGCTCATTGGCCCCATGCCACCCAGCCTTCAGCACAGGAGGAAGGTGCTTCTCCAGAAAGAAGAACTGGCCCCAAGGTGAGGGCTGGCACCCAGGTAAGCCTCTTCCCTTCTGTCAGGGGCCTGGATTCAAGCGTCAGTCTCTCCGCGCTGCTGTCACGGCTGGACCTAACTCCCGCCACGGGGACCTGTGTGAAGAGAGAACAGAGACGATCATGTAGCGATTTTGCTGTGTGCCTGCAGGCCCAAGGTTGGGGCTGGCCCCCAAGTGTACCCAAAGTGAGGAGGTAGCCCTGTGTGGCTCGGGCCTGGCATGTCCTCCAGGGGCAGCTGAGTGGGCAGCCACGGGGCCCGGACCACAAGCTGCCACATCAGGGCCAGCTGGGCTCGAGTGATGAGGCTGAGGCTCCCAGGGCCCCAGAGACTCAGCCCACACCCTCTTTCCAGCAGTCACTGCAGTTCTGGGTGGGCCTTCGGCCCTTGCCATTCAGGAGCTCCTGCAGTGAGAACTTGCCATGGTCGAGCCTTAGCCCTGGGGGGCTCACCCACCTGGGGGGCTCACCCACCCGGGGGGCTCACTCACCGGGGGTGTGCTATGCTAGGTGCTATGCATGGTTCACCTCAGCCAACCCTCCTGAAAACCTAAAAAAGTAATTGTTCTGCTTATCTTCACTTGTAAATGGGAGACAGAGACTCAGGGAGGTGTCCTGGGCTGAGCATAAGCTGGGGCTCCCTTGCAGAGAATCCCAGGGCCAGGTTTCTGTCCTGTACCCGAGTGCCTGCCCCTGCTTCAGATCCTGGTCACTTAAAATCTGGATTCTTCTGCTGAGTAGAACTCAATCCCACCTGAGTCAGAATGATTTTGAATAAGAGGAACCTCTTGTGAGTTAACTCACCAGTTCACAATCAACCATTAAAGTAGACTCCTTCCACGCCCTCTCTCCCCAGCCCAGAGGAAGGGAGGGCCCAGGGGCACCTTTCTGGCTCACCAGGAAACCAGGAAGCCTTCGCCCCGAGGCCTGGGTCCCTGCTGGTCCCCCTGCAGCCTCAACACCCCAGCTCTGACCAAACCTTCCACTAGGCCAAGAGGAAGCCCGCAGAACCGAGGAGCTGCGAACGTGCTCAAGGGGAGGGGTGAACACTGTGAGGTGAGATGAGAGCTGTGAGGTGCCCAGGCTCAGCACCCCTGGGTCGCAGATGGGCTAGGCCCAGGGAGGGGTGGGCTGAGGCCCCTGGGCCCAAGGGCAGACCGTGCCCAGGCTGGGGAGCTGGGTGGCCAGTTCAGTGCCAGGATCTGGAACTCTTCCTTCTTTATCAGAAAACTGCCATGTTACAGTCCCCGGTAGGAGGAACTGGACATCATCACATTCAGTTCTGTTGACTTCTTTTCAGAACATATTTAATTTGTGCCAAGTGAAAAATACCCTTGAATAGGGCACTGCGCCACATGGAACTGCTCTTGGGCCACGCCAGTTGCTTTATGGGGAAAGGGGCGGCAGGGGGGCCAAGGAACACCCACCCACCTCCATGAGGGATGGGGAGCCAGCCTCGGTGGGCCTGTCTGGAGCCCAGCAGGGCAGGGCTTCCTCGATCCCAGGACACACCTAGAAGTTTCATCATGGTGTGACCCAAGCAGGCTGGCGCTCGGTCTTAAGAGCAGCTGGTATCAGGAAGAATATGACCAGGGTGGGAAATGAATGCGGCCCAGGTCAGTTCGATCGCATCGGCCTGGGGAAGGTATTGAGAGGGAATGAATGGTCCCATAACTGCTGTTGGCTGGCCCCTCCCAGCACCCCAGTCTCTCCTGCAGACCCACGGCTGCCATCGGTGGTCCCCCGGTCATCAGATCATGGCCCGGCAGACAGCAGGCATGGCTGGACACAAACACAGCCCCTGCTGGTCTGGTGGAGAATAAGGGGACGTCGAATGAGAAAGGACAGAACCCTGTGGTGGGACCGTGCCAGCCTCACCCGGCGGCCGGCAAGGCCTCCTTGGTGCAGTGATGCTCACGAGGGTGAAGCGTGCAGTGGGGGCGATGGGGCAGGGCTCCAGGCAGAGCACAGCAGGGATGAGACTCTAAGGCCCAAGGCCCCGGCTACACACAGCAGGACTGACAGGCCTGGCATGGCTGGTGGGGAAGCAGGGAAGACAGCAGACAAGCCTGGCTCGGGCTGGAAGAAGAAGGCCACCCTGGGAAGAAGTGGCCAGAAGCATGTGTCCTTGGAGAGAGAGCTTTATGTCCGGTGAGGCTGACCCTTACTGGCACTTTTGTGTACTCCACTTTTTATTATGAAAATTACCAAACACAGAGGCTGGAGGAGTTGAAAGAATAGTACAAACACACTTGCATGAGCAACTGTTAAAACTGGCAACGTTGGCCGTGTTGGCTTTTTCTCCCCCTCTGTGTGCGCGCGCACGCACATACGAACATGTAGATGCACAGATGATTTTACTGAATGATTTGGAAATTAGGTAGCAAATAGCATGACATTTTATCCCTAAATATTTCAGCCGGCATCACACAAAAGTGAGGACATTCCCTTATATGACCACAATTCCGTTGTGATACCTAAGAAAATTAAGAATCATTCCAAAATATCACAGAATCTCACGCCATATTCAGATTTTCCAAATCAACCCAAGAATCTATTTTATGGCCTTTTACAAAGCCCAGATCAATCTCGGACCATGCTGTCATTTGGTTATGCCTCCATGGTCTTTTTAAGTTGAGAACAGCCCTTTCCGTGATATGGTCGTTTTGAAGAATCCAGCCTCATTGACTCGTGGAAGGCAGAATCTACCCGATCATTTCCTCATGGTGTCATCAAACTTGTACCTCTGTTCCCTGTATTTCCTGTTACCTAGAAGTTAGGCCTGGTGGCTTGATTAGATACTTTCTAGCCCATTTAGGGGAAACTGTCTCATAGGCAGACACTTCCTTGGTGTTGACCAGGAGGCTCTCAGTGAGGCTACCCACCCTCAGTCCAATTGCCTGGGGAGATGCTGACTGTCAGGTCTCCCCATCATTAGGGTTGTCTCAAAGGGAAGTCTCTTGGACTGACACTGTGGCCCAGCAGGAACTTCCAACTCGGGATCTTGGCATGCCTGACAGGGTCCAAGAACCAGAGCCTCCACTGACAACTACCCAAGGATACCCTGCCAAGGGACAAGTAGAGGCAGAATCCAGCCATGTGTCACTCTCCAAGCCAGTGACTAGCCCAAAGTTGGCTTGATCTAGGTAGAGCCAGATCAGGATGGAATGTCCTGTCAACTATGGATCACACCATTGGCTCTGACACCCCTGTTTTTCCTTTAGGACCAGGGGAGTGGTGCCCTAAATTCCCTACTCCCCACTTTAAGGCCTCTCACATCATCCAGGGGACTCCCCACCTCCCGAGTCCATGCTTGAGATAAGGACACCTTCTTCTGGGATAGAGTAGAGTGTCAGGTAACAGGGAGTCAGGATTCATTACTGCTCCACATCATCCCCTGTTTCCTCAGAGGCTCCTGCACAAATACGCACACAGACCTGGGCGGGGTGAGCAGAGGGTGGGTCGGCAGGGGGCAGCAGGGAAAATCAAGGAAACAGGCCTTCCCACTGGGGCACCAAGGGAGAGCCTGGTGCGGTCTGCAGTTTGGGGTCTTCTCTTTCCCTTTCTCTTTCCACACCCTCACCCACCTGCAAGATGGGGAGTTGGCCGCCAAGACCATGACACCTCCTGTCTCTGCCTCTATTTGTCTGTCTGTCTGTCTGTCTGTCTCTCTCTCTCTCTCTCACACACACACACAAAGGCAGTAAGGGAAACACATGAAAGCTCTAGTCACATTTTACCAAAGGGCCTGAAGTTCAGGGGAGGTAGCCTCACTGTGGCTCTGCTTCACACTCCACCATCTCTGACTTCCAAAACCCATGGCCTCCCCATCGCCCCCCCTCCCCAGGACTTTCCAGAAACCCGGCTGTCCAAGCCAGCCAGGAGGCTGGGACTTAGCTCCCCTCCCCGAATGAGCAAAAAAGAAAGGTGAACATAGAGGGCCCAGTCCCCTCATCCTTGCTGGGCTCTGAGTGTCTGGAGGTGAGGCGGGCACCCTGAGAGGAAGGGCCCAGGCCCCCAGACACACTCCAGCTGGGCAGCCTGCAATGGCTGCTGGACTTCTCCCGATGGTAAGGCCAGGACTGAGGGGCCTGTGTGGGAAGAGGAGGGCCAGCTTCTTCAGGCAGGGGTGCCGGCTGCCCTCCAAGCGGCCCCAGGCTGACCCAGGGCCATTTGAAATGGCCCCTGAGATTTCCTGCCGGTACATGCCCCGGAGCTGAGCACAGCCCAGAGTAGTCAAGCGGGGCACCGTCACAGGAGGAGACTGGAACTATCAGGGCCAGGAAATGACAGACTGGCCAGACCTAGGTCCTTCTGAAGTCCAGAGAAGAGACAACCAAGTCAGGATCAGGGCAAATCACCCACAGCAGGGGTGGGGGCTAGGGGCTCCGCCTCATTTTACGGATGTACGGATGCAGAGACTGATCTGCAGGGGGCCTAGCTGAGGGGGCCTAGCTGAGGACATGGAGCAAGATTCAAAGCCAGGACGACCCCACCCCCACCTGCAGTGCCGCTTTGCAGGGCTCATGGATCCCTGGGGACACGCACAGCGCCACCAGCAGCCACATCGGTGCCCAGCCTCTGGCGTGAGCACAGTGAAGGCACTGGCCTGGCTGGGGCTGGCCCCTGCCTGAGAGGGAGCTCAGGGGCGTGGGGTGCAGGTTTCCTGGGCAGACATGGAGGCTTTCTCGTCATTTCAAAGCAGCCCAAAGATCTGGTGTTCCAGAAGCACAGGGAACACAACACCTCCTGTGAGCGGAACGAGGCCATTTTTACCAGGCTGAGATATGGATGGGGTCGCAGATTGGACCTATTGATTAACATTCACTTTGGGGACACATCACGAACAGATGAGAAATTCCCGACGGCTTGATGGTCAGGGGCCCCGGTCCCCTATATATCAAGGGGAGAGAGATGGATTCCCCCACCGCCCGCCTGCCTGCCACCTGGGCATCGACAGCCGGCGTGCGGGGCGATTGATGGGGGCTGTGACTGGGGCTGCCGCTGCTTCACGAGCCACCGGGAAAGCACAGGGAGGAGTCCAGGCTGGATCCGGGGTTAATGCAGCGCTGCCTACCTCCAACTCCACTGGGAGGGGACTCCTTTCTGCAATGCAGCGCCGGCTCTCCCTCCTGCTGGCAGATGAGATTGATACAAGGCTGCGTGCGTCCCTGCGAAGCAGAGTGTGGGAGTGGCTCGGATGGGAAGAGACAGTGACTGCGTGTCCCTGCCGAGGGGCGAAGGCTGGACCGGGGGTCAGGGCTGCCCTTCCGTCTGGGGGGAGGGCCAGGGCAGAACGGGGCCAGCCGGGGAGGGGGGAGGCTGGGAGTCTGAGTGTCGGGTTCAAGCCCCCACTCCATCTTACTGCGCCGGCTTCCTGGACAGGTTATTTATCCTCTCTGAGCTCAGTTCCCTCACCCGCAGAGGGTGATGATGATGGTATCTTCTGGGGGTGGCTGAGGAGGAAATGCACTCATCTGGGAAAGTATTTGGTGAGGAACTTGGAGCAGGGGCACATTTCATGGAAGCTCTTGTTATTAGGAGACCCAAGGAAAGGTCAGGGGAGTTAGGCTTTCATCCTGAGAAGACCCCAAGAGGGCAAGTGCCTGAGCCTAGCGGCAACCCCTCTGTAATTCAAATCCTCTGGCAGGAACTTCCTCTTCCTACGACCCCTGGGTTCGGAGCCCCCTGGATAGACTCTGGGCAGAGCTGGAGGCCACAGGTGGACATCACCCTGTCCTCGGACTCCTTTATCTTGAGGGGCAGCACACTGCCCACTGGAGGGCTCTTTTTCACATTCTGGGGGACAGGAATGCAAAATCCAGGTTCCACTTCCCTCTTCTCAAGCCTGGCATAGCACGTGGCAGGTGCTCATCCAACAAGCGGCATAACTAAGAAGCTGAGCAATTGCATTTGCATTAAACTTCTAACACGCCACTTCACATTGCATCTCATCCATTACATGGCGCTTTGTGGTTGACCAGGTGCCCGGGCATCCCTGACTCTCCTCTGCTTACCTTATATCCCTGGGAAGAAGGCAGGGTAGAGACAGGCAGAACTATTGCTGCAGCTTTACGGAGGGCAGGCTGTTGGAATTGCAAGGTCTAACAAGCCTCCAGGGGCCCTGAGAACTATGGGGGCTGCTCCGCCAGGGTCAGAGACCACATCTGGGGAGAGGGCACCCAGGTCCGCAGAACAGGGTTCCTTCTTTATCAATTATGTTAGTATTTAAAAACACTAGAAGTAACTTTCAGCTCTATTTATGCTCTTGCTAATTTTTAAAATTTACATTAATTTCTGCCTTTTAGCGCTTCTTTACTTTTCATGTTTAATTTAAATACTTTAAAATCTTTGTTGCTATCAATTAATGTATTCAAAGCTATGCATTTTCCTCTAAATCCTGCTTTAGCTACATTCCACACGTTTTGGTGTATAGTAGTTTCTTGCCCTACAATGCTGAATGATTTGAAATTTCATCGTGATTTCAGTCATTGAGGAGTGCATTTATAAACTTTCAAGCATATTTTTATAAGACTACTTAATTGTTGATTTCCTGTTTATTGCACTGTGCTCAGAATGCAGGCTATATGATATTCTTTGAACTTTCATGAGACTTCCTTTCTTTTTGTTTACCAATTTTTTGTCTCTTTTAGCTATACATTTCTGATTTAAAAAAATTTTTTTTAATTAATTTATTTATTTTAGCGGGGAGGGGCAGAAGGAGAGGGAGAGAGACTCCCTACTGAGCACAGAGCCAGATGCAAGGCTAGATCTCATGACTCTGAGATCATGACCTGAGCTGAAATCCAGAGCCAAATGCCCAACCAACTGAGCCACTCAGGCACCCCTGATATTAAAAAATGTTTTAAGGCTTCCGAAGAATTGGAGAATTTGTCAATTTTATGCAAATTCTACTGAATTTGCAAGATTGTGTTATTAAATGAGCAACATGTCAATCTTATTGTTAGATGTAACTGTAGTGTCCTTTATGCTCATTAATGCTTTCTGCCTCACGTTGGTGTGTCTATTACTATTCCCATGTCAACTTTTTTCACATATTGGTCTAGGATTTTCTGGATATACCTTTTATCTCTTTACCTTTCTCTATGATCTGGTTTTAGATGCATCTGTGATGTCTGTTTCATTCATGAGGAACCTAGTTCTGCTTTGTTACAGGACCTTGACTCGTCCCCAAATCCTTAGGAACACAGAGCCTAGAAGTATCCATGCTTGTGTTTGTGCTACACTTGTATACCCACACCTCACACACACACACCTCCCCACACTCACACATACACCCTTATAGCATATACACATGTACACACCATCCCCTCATATACATACTTACATGTATACTGATACCCGCATACACGCACCCTCACACACACTTGAAGCCGTTTTAATTAATAGGAAATTTCGGTTTAAAAAAGCTAAAGATTCCTACTTGGGGATTATAGACCCTGGAAAAGATGAAGGCAATGACTGTTATTAGCACAGTTCCTATACACAGAAGGAGCCGTGGTGTGTGGGCTGGGTTCTAGTCCCTTTGTGTGACCCTGGCTGGCTGGGTGAGGCCCTTCTCTCTGGGGCCTTTGTTTTCCCTTCACTAGATTTAGAGGCTCATCTGAGGGCATTTCCTGCTGAGTAGCTTTAGCCACCCTGAAGGGGCCTGCTGGGAGGGGAAGGCTCCCTGGGGGCTTTTGTTAGAAGGACATTAACTGGGGAGGAGGGGCGGGAGGGGCCTTTGGAGCAAGTGGCCAGTGCGATCTGTGGACCCCTTATCAGTCCACCACACACCATGGACACAAGGACACGTGGTTCTGCCTCCAGGTGTCAGACCAGGCAATTTAATTAAACAGAAATTGAGCAGCCAGCAACGTTGACATCATAGTTCTGGAAACTGAATTGTAACCATAACTCTAGCAGCTCTTTATGTCCTTCAAGAATTCTAAATTTTTTTTTTTTACATGTATATCCTTTCAGTGCCCTGGGCTTCATTTGGTTACCTTCACAGAGGCTGGCTTTCACAGGTTAGGCGCACCTGCTTATTAGCAGCCCCACTCTGGCCTTACTGTGGTCCCACCAGTAATTAAGCCATTTAAGAGATGTGGGAGCTTCAACATCAGTAATTCAATCTCCCTTGTTTACTGATCTCTGCCATTAGGAGGGTTGAAAGCAAAATGTTTTAATTAAAAAGATTGGCAATAAGTTGGTGTAAAGCCATAATTTGCACAAGGCCCCTTCTAGAAAATGACTTTGCCCTGTCTTCGTTGCTATGACAACTAATGGATAGGATTGTTCCAGTGAGAAGCAGTGGGTATGGCGGCGGGACAGGGAGTTGAAAGAGGCGCTTCTGCAGGGGGACAGAGCCAAGAGGTGAAAAGTCCAGACCTCTCGGTAGGTACAGGGCAGTCTTGCAACCCAGAAATTCAGTCTTGCATTTTTGCTGCCATTTCCTTTGGCTTGGAGAGTCCACACCCCCGCTGGGGGACTCACTAGAGTCTCTAGGTGCCGTGGCTAATGCTGTTGCTGGCCAGTGCCGTCTGGACTGGATGTCCAGCCTGGAGCAGAGGGTGGGAGCAGCTTACCTTGGAGCAAGGCAGGGGAGCCTCCCTGCCTCTGAGCTGTACAGATACATAGAGGGGCAATGGCAGCTTTGGGTAAACACACTCTTTGCTGCGCCCTTATCAGGGCGCCCTTATCACCCCTTCCTTAACTCAGGGATGGCAACCACCAGGTAAAGGGATGCCAACACTGGAACCTGGCCTCGGTGTGCTAAATAGTGGCTGGAACACCCAGGGAGCAGGTGAAAAGAGCTGGCCTGGAAAGAGCAGACTGGTCTGAGAGCAGATGTTCATTCAGTGTCTAACCACGGGGGCAGGTCTGCCTGGAAGAGGTAAGCTCCTTGTGGAGCAAGGGAAGAGAGGCATCATGGAAAGGGACCAGGAGGTTCTGAGTCTTAATCTGTGAACGGGGAATAAATGTCTCTTTCTCTCAGTCCCTCTAAGGATCAACTGAGACCCCATGTGCAGTCCAGTGTATTCTACGGCTCTGCTGGTGGGTGCCTTGGAGGGGAGGGGTGACGGGGAGCCATCTGCTAAAAAGACTCTAAGTCTGCACTGAGGGCCCCTGGGGAAACTGGGGGGCTCTGAAAGAGCAGGACGCAAACCTCAGGACACCTGGGCTTGAACACCAGGAGAGAGGTATGCATTCTGTCCAACCAGGAGGCAGGTGGCGTGTTGGGGAGAGGGAAATAGAATATAAACCAGGGTACAGCCAGCCACTTGTGGACTCTGCCCTGTTTCTGTGGCTTCCAACCTGAGGGCTGGTCTTCTGTGTCCTGAGTCACAGCTCAGACTGAAATGGGGGTTGATAACACATTTTCACACCCCGCCACACCTCTGCCCACCCTGCTAGGGCAGGGAGCTCTACTCTGAAGGTTCCAGGACAGGTGACACTCTCCCAGAGGCAGCCCTGACAAGGGTGAGTGAGGTAGTGACCCCATGCACAGAGAGGATGACTGGGGGGGAGGGGTTGGGCTGTTGCTGGATGGTGGGCTCAGCTGTGGGGCCCAACATGTGAGAACAAGTAGCTCTCACTCAGGAAGCCAACAAGAGGTGACCCATGGGTATCCGGTATCCTAGCATCCTCCACTGTGACCAGAAACACCTGATTCCAGACCAGCCCCTTGATCAGAGACCGGGAACCCCTGTGTCCTCACTCTGTGTTGCCTATGGCAGATATTCAAGAAAATTCACCTCCACTCCCTTCCAAGTGTTATCTCAGAATGTGGGGGGAGGGCGGCGGGGCGGTTGGCAGAGGGCAGAGCTTTCTGGAGCTTGGAAAGTGGGGAGGCAAGGAGGCCAGGGTCCTCAAGCCCTGGCGCCTGAGGGCTTGTCTGACCGAGCTGAGAGCGCTCCTTATCAGCAGCCAGGAGGGCGATCGATCATGTGCCGCGGTACTGGTGTGGAAGGATAATAAAGCAGATATTGACTGCGATCCTAATCTGGCATGCTTGTGACTCCAGGCCCCACAGACTAGAGTGCGCTGAATGATGGGTCCAGATGCAAGGGAAGGCAAGCCCACTTCTGAACAGTTGTGAGATAAGAAAATGCCCTGGTTTATTTAATTTAATGGATCAAGCATTCAGAGTGTCTATTATTTGCTAAGTGCTATGGGGGTACAGAGATGTATGAGATACAGTCCAGTATTTTCTGTCTGACAGGCAGGTGCAGGGCCCCACCCTGGTGGGGATTAGGGGGGACATGGTAACAAATGTCCTGGGGACCCTTGGGGGTCAGACTCCCAAGGGAGTCTGGGAACGGAAAGGCAGCATGTGAGATGGGGAGAGCTGTGTGTAGCTGTGTAGAGGAAGCACCAGTCCTGGCCCAGCCCAGATGGAATTGTGGTGACCTGGAGCTTTGGGGCACTCAGGCCTTCTGCCAGGAGATAGCTCCTTTGGCACCTGCTCCTTGGCCGACTTTGCCCTCCTCTCCCTCATTTGCAGAAGTAGGGCACCCCGAGTCTGTTCCTCTTCTGTGGTCTTATTCAGCCCCTCTATGTCCACTGTCACACCTCGGGCTGGAGATTCAGACCCCTGCCCCGGCCCCGCCTCTTCTGGGACGCTCCTCTCCCTGGCCCCGCCTCTTCTGGGACGCTCTTCTCCCTGGCCCCGCCTCTTCTGGGCGCTCCTCTCCCTGGCCCCGCCTCTTCTGGGACACTCTTCTCCCTGGCCCCGCCTCTTCTGGGACGCTCTTCTCCCTGGCCCCGCCTCTTCTGGGACCCTCCTCTCCCGGGCCCCGCCTCTTCTAGACCCCACCTCTCCTCTGCTCCAGACTCATTTGCCACCCGCTTACACACTGCATCCCCTTGACGTTTATGGCATCTGGTACCCAGGGGCCAGAAGTGGACAAGGATCCACCCCAGGTCTCCCTGAATTGAAAACCCCGTTGAGTCCCCTCACCACCGTTCTCTCATCCCACCCCCCACCTCCAATCTAAGGACGCCCTGTTGCCCACCTCAGAATACCAGAGCACACCTTCACCTGGACCTCTCCTTGACCTGAATCCCGCCCTCCCCTGGGCCCCTCTCTCACCTGGACTCCTCCCCTTGATCCCCTCAGCTGCCACACGAGTCCAACCAGACTGCCCTGCCCCTTTCCACAGCATTAGAATCTTTTTTAAGTGCGTGCTGGGTCCCACAGTTCTCGCCTTAATCCACCAGCGGCTGCTGTTGCAGCCAGGCCGAACCCATCCTCCTCACTCCTCTATACAAAACCGTCTCCCGGCCCCTCCTCACCCTCCAATTTCATCTCCTCTCCTGCCTCAACACCAGCGTCCCACGCTCCAGCCACTGCTGCCCTGGTCAAGCCCAGCACAGGGTCCTCCCTCTGGGTCTCCTTAGCTGTGCCTTCTGTTTGGAACCCTTTACCCTGTATCTCTGCGGGTTGCCTCCTTCCCTCCACTCTGACACCCCTTCAGGGGCTTTCCCTCCTGCCCAGCCAGCACCCCTCCCTGGAGCTGTCTCTCCACCTATAGGGTTCACCTAAGGATTAACTGAGGGATGCATCTAGGTCTTTAGGACAATGTTTTCTGCGATTGCTATTGATGTCATTGACGTGAAGCTGCTGAATCTGTTTGGGAGGGCAGGGAGGGCAGATGGCATAGGGCCATGAGGCCACCATAGACTTGGATCTCCTCAGAGCAGACTGTGTCTTAAACAGAGTCCCTCTTCCCCGTGTTTCTCATGGCTGCCTGCCATTTCCTCCCTCACTCAGCAGTGTCTTTGCTCACCCCACCTCTGTTGGCTGTGGCTCCAGTCTCCTTAGTTTGGGGCTGAGGGAGTGACAGGGGTGGCACAGTTGGGGGTCCAATGGTCCACACTTACATTGTGCCATGCGGACCCCAGTACCAGACCCATCTCCGAAGAGCCAGTCCCTGATTTGATTTGGCTCTGGCCTCCTGGCACCTTTTGCCCATATCCCGGGGCCTGTCTTTTTAGAAGATAATTGTAGGAAGTAATTCTATTTGAGGAACAATCGCTCCAGCAATATGAGGGTGCACTCAAAGCTAATGGATCCAGCGTCCTTGCATACTAAGGACAAGTTTCAGCTGAACACCGGGTGTTCTTCAAGAAAGGTCTCATTACCCATCAAAGCTCTGCTCTCACTGAATCTTTAGCAGGCAGGCAGAGAACAGGAGGGGAGGTGGAGGCTCAGAGATGCTGTGTACATTCAGCTCCTTTGGGGGGACCAGAACAAATTGGGGCAGGGGGTCAGCCTGCAGGGAGCTCAGGCTCTGGGCAGGTGCTCTGCACATCTGCTTAATCTTACCTCGGTCTCCCCTCGGAAGATTCTCATTGCTAGTCCAATTTACAGGTGAGGAAATTGAGCATGGGAAACATAAAGGAACATGCCCGAGTCTTCATAGCTGGTGAGTAGGGAAGCTGGGATCTCTCCAGAAAACTGCTCACATCTTCCCCCACTCCTGCTTTCCTTTTGTTGACTCGGTTTCCCACTTCTGCCTGGCTTGTGGCACTGCCTCCTCACTGTTCTCCCTGCATTTTGCCTCCCCTCCAATCTGTCCCACACCAGCCTGACTCACAAAATGCAAAAATAATGTCAACACCCCATTAAAATTCTTCACTGCATTTCCAGAGATGTTGGGGGTCCATGACACTGTGCTGGCATCCCTATGACTAGCCCTTGGCCACACCTCAGGCCCTCACTCCCACCACCCTCTCCTGGCACGCTGCCGTGAGCCCAGCCATTCTGCACCCCGCACAGTGTTCTATCAGGCCCAGACCCTGCCTACTTCCCAGCCTTGGTACCTGCGGCTCTGTCAGGGTGGAAAGCCTTCCCCGTGTCCTGCCCTTTGCTAACATTCCTTCATCCTTTGGGAAGGCTTCAGCTGGGGCATTTCTTCTCCTGGGCCCATGTCCCGGCACTTCCACCTCCCAGGAAGTTCTTGCTTTGATGGTGCTTCGCATCTGCACCGGGGGCTTCTCCAGGCCAGGAAAAAATGGGGTACAGGTGATCAGAGGACAGCTCCTGGCAGCCTATGGTCTCATGTCTGTCATCATGCTACTCGGCCTGCTCAGGCTTTTTCATTCATTCAGCAGATACGGACTGGGGGCTGTGTGTCGGGTTGGGCTCTGGGCACTGGGCCACAGCAGCAACAAGACAAACATGCATCCTGCCCAGAGGGCTGCAGCGTTCGCCAAGGATGGACATCATTGAGGTGCTAGCCGGAGCTGTGGGATCAGATCCAAGGCCCCGGCTGGGGGTGGCCTGGTGGGTTAGAGATGAGTGAGGGGTCAGCAGAGCACAAGGGAGCCTGAATGAGAGCAGAGCAAGATCAGAGAAGTTGCCATAGGACGGGAGGGGTGGCCACTGCAAGGTTCTGACTTAGGCCTCAGAGGGACCACTGTGGCTTCTGGGAAAAGATCGACTGTAGGACAGGTAGCCACAGAACAGGTATAGACTGGTGTAGGAATTGAGTAAGAGACAAGGAGGGCAGGGTGGGCTGGGACGTAAGCAGAAGACAGATTCCAGGTGTATGGGAAAGCTACAGGCCACAGGATCTGCTGGAAGGTGGGATGTGGGTCATAAGAGAAGGAGGCACCCAGGGAAACAGCAGGACTTTTAGCCTAAGAAACCCAAAGGAAGGAGGTGCCCTCAGCTGGGATCAGGGGAAGGAGGGATGCTTGCTGGGAAGGGCGCTCAGGACAGACTTCTGGATACCTACTAGGCATCCAAGGGGAGATGTCTCTGACTGGACGTTGGATTTGTGAGCCTACCATGATGGTGCCACCCTGGGTCCCTGGCCCTGGCCTCCTTACAGGGTCAGCACCACACCAGCAAGTGGCAAGTGCCCCCCAGACTCAGTCCTAGGGATCCTGGCAGACTGTGGTGAGACTTGGGCACTGCGCACACACACACACACACACACACGCACACACACGCACACACACACACACACGTCACACAGGGCTTCTGAGTACATGCATTGTCCCCGAGAGCTGTCCCCTGCTTCAGTGGACATTTCCTGGGAGTCGGGACAGTGGCTTATGTGAAGTGAGGGACATGTCAGTGCCTCTGACGGGAGCAGGGGGAGGGCAGCCTGGAGGCCGCGGCCCCCATGCATCCAGGCCTCTGCTCCCAGGAGAGCTGCTGAATGCCTTCCCTGGAATCAGTCCCCTGAGGGGTGAACTTCGTGCCTGTCACTGCTATTGAAGGATGACTCTTCTTTCCACAAGCCGGCGAATTAATTCATGCCATCTATTTTCCTGACTCAGATCAAAGGTTGTCAAATTCCTTTACCCACTTAATGATCTGTAATATACCTTTCCATTTCCTGACCAGGCTATTAGATGAAATAGAATTCATAATGGCCTCCCAACAGCATCTGTGCACCTGTGTGCCTGTGCAGGGTCAGACAGGAGACCCTAAGAGCCTCTGCAGTCAGGATCCAACTTTTTTCAAGAGATCCTACAAATAAGGCCTCAGGCTGGATGGTTCTCTTGGTACTAAACAGACTCTGTGGTTCATGTGAAGTTGAAAATACATGACATACGTGCCACCGTTGCCCTGCCATATCCGTGACAGACACTATTAATCAATTATAAGCACTCTTCACCACTGAATTCAGACATGGCTTCCCCACACAGCCATCAACAGATGGTATCAGTCCCAGCCTGGACAAGGGAACCTCTTGAGGACCCAGACAAGAGAAGTCAATTGATGGCTCTCACCACACTGCCCTTTTCTCTCCCTCCCTCCCTCCCTCCCTCCCTCCCTCCCTCCCTCCCTCCCTCCCTCCCTTCCTTCCTTCCTTCCTTCCTTCCTTCCTTCCTTCCTTCCTTCCTTCTTCTCTCTCTCTCTCTTTCTTTCTTTCTTTAAAAAATGTGCATTGTGGCTTCTAAGCATGGATAAAATGAGGTGAAGAGGACCTCCAGCTGATCCTCTAGGCTATTCAAGTGGGCACAGCCCAGGAGCCTATTCCAGGGCCAGGAAGGAGTAGCCCCAAGCCTGCTTACCTCCTACTTCACAGCACTGTTGTGCAGACCACCCCAGCTCCCACGCGTGCAAACACCTCGCCAGACAAGGCTAGGGTTGGCAGTCAGCCGTGAACAAGGCGATCCTTAGAAGACACACACTGAGACATCAGCCACACTCCACTGGTTTTGTGACATTGAAGAGTGAACATCAAGGCTGACGGTCAAAGCTGAGAAAAGCCCATGGCCACCTCACCTGGCCTTCTTTCCCTGCAAGGAAGGCTTGCTTTCCAGTCTGAATGTGACACCTCCTTGGGGCACAGATTTCCGGTTGTCTTCCTGGTTGTTTGGAGAACAGTCTGCACTGGCCTCCTGTCAGCCTTGGCCTCTTTGAGCCTGTTCACTCCCTCCCTGCTCTCCTGGCAGGCTCTTCCCTGCCCTGACTCACAGGCAGGGCCTCCTCCCCCAGCTCCTCTGAGCTCAGCCCATGGGATGGGCTGTCGAGAAGAGCAGAGGAGGCCAGGACCAGCTCCCTGAGAGTGGGGTGAAGAGAGACACCTCCAGAAAAAGCCAGGACCTCACTGTCAGCTCAGCTCCAGGAGAAGGCTTCAAGAAGGATCAGGCTTGTGGGTGATCCTGAACTGGTTACCTCGCAGGCCAACAGACTTGCCACATGTCCCTTTGTCACCCAGCCTCTCCCGGGCTCTGGTGATTTTCATCAACCACAGCGTGGTCCTCCAGGACCTTCAGCCATGCTCTCTGGAGCAGTGAGGCCTGCTTCCCTCACCCCTGCCTCAACCTGAGCCTTTTAAGCAAATCAGCAATGTAATTATTGATCTGTAAAAGAAAAGGAATTAATACGGCCGCCCACATCCTTTGTACATAAGAGTATTTAACAATGAACTCTGCTTAAACTTCATAAAAGCCTCTTCAGCAAATCAGCACACAAGTATTGATCTGGAAGCCTGCCTGTGAATCCCAGCTGTCTGCCTCTCCCACTGAAGGACCATTAGTTTGTCTTGCTGGACTCTCCTTTTTAGGTTTATGGCCTGGCACTTACTCCTGGGACAGTTTCCACTGCCTCTCAGCAAGGGCTTGGCTACCCGATTTTGCTGACCCTCCCTTTTCCTGGAGTCCAAGGTATTGACTCCAGAGCGCGCCAGGCAGGTACTCTCAGGCTTGGGTTCTGCAGGCTCATGCTGAACCCAGCACCCCAAGGACCAACCTGCCTGGGAGACCCCTCTATAACGCAGCTCAAGCTCTTGATGTGCATCTTCACATTCACCCTCCAGTGACCCTAGGCATTCCTATCTCCACTTTCCAGAGGAGAAAACCAAGACTTGAAGTGCACGTACGGCCCTCCCCACCCACCCACCCACCCAGAGTTACACAGACGGGAAGGGCCACACACCAAATTCAGACCAATGGCCTGAGCAACTTCCTTCTTGGAAATGTAAGTCAGGGGCTGGCACTGCCCACAGTAGGACAAATTGGGACAACTGTCCATGATACCACGGACTCTAGGGCCAGACGCTTCCTTAAAGGAGTGCAGCAGGGCTCAGCCGTAGCACCCCTGGACTTGCCTCCCACAGGATGACTTTGGCCCTTGACACCCTCCTGTCCCTTGACCCGGGCCATCAGCCCACCCATCTGCCTGTGACTATGTGCGCAGGACATGGGGGCCCCATGCTGTCTCACTGGGGAGTGACAGGGGCCACCTGGGGGGAGGGTCAGTCCTACCTGCCCAGTCCCTGGATCAGGGCAGCCAGGGTCCTGTGGCCTCACATCCATCCTCCCAACTATGGCTTTGGAGCCTGGGTAAAGAATTGGGGTCTCTGGGTCTGGTCTGGCTCTGGGCTAATCCCTGGGGGCCCCGGAACCCCTTCTCCTCTGGCTGCAGTAGCGGCTTCTGTGGAGTGGGCATTGGCCTTGGTCTCCAGGAGCCCTCTAGCTCCGGCACCCGGCACAGCTGCAGAGCCCGAGTCCCTCAGACAAGCCTGGAGCCTCAGGGTGCCAAGCCCTGACACAGCGGGGACTGGCCGCAGCCATGCGCCCTCAGCCCATCCTCCCCGAGCCGCCAGCCTACTCCGCCTCTCGTCTTGGCCCAGGCCTCGGTGCCTCTCTCTCCTCTGCTCCTGCTCGCTCTCCTCTCTGTCTTCTGTCTTTGCCTTCTTGTCTTCCTGTTTCTCTGTTTGTGTTTTCTTCTCTGCTGGTCTCTGTTTTCCTTTCTCTCAGTCTCTGCTTCCTTTCTGACATTCTGTTTGTCTGTCTAACCCATCCCCACAACGACTCATGTCTGGCATTCCCTGGACCTAGATTGGTGACGGTCATGGCCAAGTCTTGGGAAGGCCTTCGGTGCTGGGATGCCTGAGACCTGGAACAGGGATGGGCTGGCCTGCGTGGGAGCCCCTGCCCCAGTGGCTCAGAGAGGGTGTCTCCCGAGAGCCCTGCTGAGGCTGGGCCTCACTCCTCCTGGGGGCCAAGGGGCCAGCTGGGGGCTCCTAGCCTGCCTCACCGCACCTGGCCGCGCTCCGCACCCGGCAGGGCTCCTCTCAGGTAACTTCGAGTGGAGACCTTTGGCCCTTGTAGGCCTCACGGGTCCACCTGCCTTCCACCATACCTCTCAGACTTCCATAGTCAGGGGCTTGGGGTTGGCTCTGCTCAAGAAGAGTCTGGGGAAACCAGAGGACCCAGTGGGTGCCATGTTTCACGACATCCCCTCCCCAACTCCTTCCATTCCTGGCTCCTGCTGGCAGGGAGAGGCAAGGTCAGATTTGAGGGTTGAGCAGGATTCTGCCCCTGGCCGACTATCCATGAGCTGAGGGTCACTGTCTTCTCTCCTCCAGCCCAGACCTGGCCAGGTAAGGTGCTGTCCTCAAGCTCAGACAGCTTTATAGAGTAGGGGTCCCCAAAGGCATACACCTTGGTGAAAGAATATTTAAGAGCCATTTGTGCCTGGGTACTGTACCCCATGGGGAAGGGGGGAGCTCCACTGGACCATGGGCTGGGCACTCGGCCTTTAGTAACCTGTACCCAAGGGCAAACCAGGGTGAGCAAAGTAGGGGCGGCCTGAATGCCAGGCTTTGTTCAGGGTCTCCAGCTATGGAGAATCTATGTCCTCGAGCATCATCAGGGTCTCCAGTATTGGAATCTGTGTTCTCGAGCATCATCAGGGTCTTCCTCAAATGCAGGGTGCATCAGGTGGGTGTTCAGGCCTCAGGACAAAGGGACAGAGTAGGGTCAGGTCCTTGGATTTTTTAAGAAGCTGAGGTGGGGCAGCTGAGGGGTCCTGTTGGCAGGAGCGGCCCAGAGGTTGAAGCTCCTCACTCAGTGGCCCCCAAGGGTGCAGTGTGGGGAAGCATTTTAAGGAGCCTCAGTACAGCCTATTCACTTCAGGCTCCTAAAGGTTGTAACTATTGCAAGATCAGGGATAGTTCCCAGAGGGATTCTGGAAAATGAACGGTCCCGCTCTCCTGGAGCTGACTGCACCCATGATTGGTCAAGGCATACTGGGGCCCAATGAGCTCCCTCTGGGGAACTCTCCCAGGACCACCCTGGGGTTGCGCCCTTCCTCTGCAGAGAGCCTCACCCAGGTCAGGGGCCTTCCCCTCCCCCCCACCCATAGTTCAGCCCCCCTGCTCCCTTGCCTGCCAACCCCTAGGTCTAGGAGACTCAGAGAGCCCGCATCACTGGCTGCAGACTGTCAGGAGGGGAGCCCCCCTTCCTGACCCCTGCCTCCTGCTGCCCTGAGATCAAAGGGTGTCTCCTGGGTGGCAGTTCCTGTCATCAGCCTTAATGGAAGCTTTCCCTATTAGCACAGGGGCTGGGAGGAGAGGCAACCAGGAGGGAAGTGGGAACGTCAGATCTGGGCTCCGGAGTGGGAGGGAGAGAGCAGGAAGGCTCATTCCCACCCCAGGTCTAGCACAGGATTTGGTAGTGCTCATGCTGTGGGGGTGGACCTGCCCCTCCAGAACATGGGCTGTAGGCAGGACTGCTCTGGGCCCCTCTTGGATGTCAGAGATGTGGAGGTGACATGGGGTGACAGAGTAGGGGGGTGACACCTGGGCTCCAGATATGTCCTGCTTCTCCTTCCCACAACCTCAAATGGGTGGCCATGCCACACAGGGTCCCTCAGGAGTGTTCGAGGAGCAAGCGTGTAGCCAAGAGCCCAAGCCTGGGCCTAAATCCTCTCTGACCTGAGGCCTAGGGTCCCACCTTCTGTAACCACGGTCCCTTTTTTTTTTTTTTGAAGATGTTATTTATTTAATTTGACAGAGTGCACACAAGTAGGCAGAGTAGCAGGCAGAGGGAGAGGGAGAAGCACAATCCCCACTGAACAGGGAGCCCGACGTGGAACTCGATCCCAGGACCCTGGGTTCATGATCCAAACTGAAGGTAAACGCTCAACCGACTGAGCCAGCCAGGCCCGTAACCACTCTCCCTCATGATGGGTGCAGCTCCAGGCCTGTGAAGCTAGAGAGCCCCTGTGCCTGCCCCAGGGCCCCTGAAGCCCTGTAAGACAAACAAGCACATGGGATGCCGAGCCTGCCCAGGGAGCGGAGCCCAGGCCGGGTAGTAGAGAGATGGCCAGCTCATGACTCAGGGCTCCGCAGCCTGGCCCACTGGGCCGCCTATGTGGCTTGAACAGGCCGCCCTCCCTGGGAGTCGGTCTCCTTGACAGGGCATGAGGGCCTCAGCATGACCCCACCCTGTGGACACTGTGCCGGCCCAGTGGGACCCAGAGCCCTTTGTCCTCGGTTCCTTCCCCTGCACCAGGAGTTTCGTGTCTGTCAGGTCCCAGCCCTTGGTGCCCCTAGCAGATCACTTCATAATTCAGTTTAATGAAATACGGTGATGCTTTTATTGACAATGCTCCAAGGGGGAGACTAGGGAGAGTGATGACCAGCTGCACCTGCCCCACATTGCTGGGCCAGGGGCCAGCATGTCATTGTCACAGACCCCCAGGGCACCTCCAAGGACAGGATGTGGACAGAAGCTTGGGTGGTTATCTTGATGCTCCTTCTTCCATTTCCTGGAAGTGGGGTTGGGGCAGGGCCGCCGCTGGTCTCTGGGTTCTTGGAGTCCAGAAAGTCTGGGCCCCCGCACTGGCCTGGCTGGAGGCTTGAGCCCGGGGACAGGTGGGGGGAGCTGTACCCTGCACGGAGGGCCAGACCGAGCTGAGGGGCTGGGGAGCCAGAACGCCTGCCCAAGGTGATGAGGCAGCAGCTAGTCAGAACATTGCTGTGGGGCGGAGACCATGGGCTCTAGTCAGCCACTTGAGGAGGACCCCACATCTCTGCCAACGGGCCAGGCACCAGAGCCATGGACTCCTTCCTGCATCCCCAGCTCACACCATTGCATGCTCTGGGCCACAGGGTGAGCCCCATGTGATTCGGGGGCCAATATCACTTCCTCTGAAATACCAGCTCAGAGACACCAGCTTGAGAGCTTGACTCCCAAACTGCCACGTGAACACCCCAGGGCGGACCTGAGGGTATCGTAGGTACCCCGTGTCACCTCTAGGCAGGGGTAGGCCCAGTGCAGCTCCCCCTGGATGGGTAGATGCATGCAAGTCCATGAGAAAAAAGGAACCCCGTTCAACGGCCACACTCTCTTGTGGGCCCAAGCCCATCACCTCCTGTGCTAGCCAGCCCAGACCTGGTTGTGGGGAGAGATCTGCGGGTGGAGGGTGAGGTGCCCTCATGAAGCCCACACTGCAGTGCCACAGACCTCTCTCCAGCTTACACAGGACGTGTACCTAGGGAAATCCATGCCCGTCCATCCTGGGGAGGCTCCAGAGAGGTGAACAGAGGGCAGGCCTGAGGCGCTTGAGGGGGCCAGGGACCCCCGGAATTGCCCACATCTTCCTACCAGGAAGCAAGCCCCCACCTTGTCTCTACTGAAGCAGGTCCAGGAATAAGGCAGTTTTTTTTTTAAAGAGTTTATTTATTTATTTATTTATTTATTTATTTATTTATTTAGAGAGTGAGCACATGAGTGGGGGGAGGGGTAGAGGGAGAGGGAGAAGCAGACTCCCCGCTGAGCAGGGACCCCCCCCCCCCCCCGCAAAGCAGGGGCTTGATCCCAGGACCCTGGGATCATGACCTGAGCCAAAGGCAGATGCTTAACTGATAGAGAGCCACCCAGGCGCCCCCACAAGGCAGTTTTTACCTGGGAAATGTTGATCGGGAAGCACGATAGAGCCAGCTCTGCAGGCCACATGGATAGTTCTGGGCAGAATACAGCCTACAGGCCACTACACCTGTGACAGCTCCCCTCCCACACCAGGTGAGATAAGCTGGGTGTGCCGGGCACTCCTGAGGATGGTCTGTGACACATGTCATCTGAGCTCTCTCAAGGTGGTGGTGAGGATCAGTGGCTAAAAGAATGGCTGAGGGAGGCAGCCAAGTGGAGGCGGGAGGGGTGGCAGAGAGGGGAGCAGTCCTGGGCAGGAGACGGTAAGGCGACACAGGTCAGAACAGGTCACGGTGGGCTGGGGCCACCACTTCCAGGGAGTGGAGCTCGGAGCCAGGCCACGTTCATCTGGCTCTGGGCTACCAGCTAGGCACGGCTGCGCTCTACTTCACAGAGTGTGGGCTAGGGTGGCCTCAGACAAGGCCATGCCCATGAGCTGTGGCCTGGGGTGGAAGGGAAGATATTCTTCCCCACACAAAGTGTTCAGGGCAGCAACTCCGCCTCAGCCCCACTAGGCCTTCCTGAGGTGCAATCGACCTGCCCCGCTGAGCTAATGGGACCCTCTGGGCATTGGGTTCAGAGGCGGGGTTGCCTGTAAGCAAGAATCGCGGGTGCTTCATCAGCAGGCTGCCTCATGCAATATGTAACAACACATTAGCCTGCACTCCAGGATGGAGCCAGCAGGGCCGAATCTGCTGGTGCTTGGAAGAAGAGGCACAAGAATGGGCCTGGGTGGTTCCCTAGCGTGCCAGGCCGGGGACAGAAGATGGGGTCCCATGGCAGAACCGGAAGGCCCTGTCCTCACTGTGCCTCCATCACTTCCCTCCGTGGAGCCTCCACTCACACCCCATCACTCCTGCCTTCCCCATGGAGGGCACCAGTTATCAGTTGCGGATCCCCTGCGCACTGAGCCCAGATGAGTCCTCAGGATCTTTCTCAACATAGTGCTCCAGGCAGCCAAACCAAGCTACCTGAGTGAACAAGAAGGTCAAAGCTCTTCTGACACTATGACCCTTTCCAGTTCTGACCCCGCCCTCATAATTCTAGGAGTTTCCTGATAGTCACCACATCCACATCTGCTCCCTGCTTCCCTCTCCTGACATTCACTATGTCTGCACTAACGCCTTCTCAGCACCTGGGGAAACCAGACCCAGAAAAGTCTACACTTAAGGCACAGGGCAGGCAATAGGATCCTGTTTTATATGCTGGGAGACTGAGGCCCAGAGAGAGCCCAGCGTTGTGCCAGTTTGCCCAGACACCCATGGCGGGAGTCCAGAGTTGAAGGCGTCTTCCTGATCTAGCTTCAAATTTCCCATATAGGGGGCACCTGGGTGGCTCAGTCAGTTAAGCGTCTGCCTTTGGCTCAGGTCATGATCCCAGGGTCACGGGATCGAGTCCCGAGTAGGCTCCCTGCACAGTGGGGACCCTGCTTCTCCTTCTCCCTCTCCTCCCCACTCCTGTGCTCTCTTTCACTATCTCTGTCTCTCTCTCAAATAAATAAATAAAAATCCTAAAAAAATTTCTCATATAGGTTCCCAGCATCCCCTTTCCTCAGGCCTGTAGCAGGCACCCCTACTGCTTTTGCCCTCATAGAGATGTTTCCACCAATAGCTGTTGCCCCCCAGGCCTGGGCAACCCCTGCTCTCTGCCCACGGGCCAACTTGTGCCAGAGTCTGAGACATGGAAACACACATCACTCTGGAGGCCACCAGACTAGGAGTCAGGGGAATGGATGAGTGTTCCATCTCTGCCATTTGCCAAATAGGGGAAGGTGGGAGCCATTTTGCCACTGGGAGCCTCCATTACATTGTTTATAAATGGTACCACTGGTGCAGTATTACACCGGCTGTGAGAATCCCCTGGAAGTGTGTGTTGCAGATGTCCAGGGTCCTGGCAATGGGGAGAGTTGACACCTAGAGAGCCCTGGAGCTATGAGGGGTGCGCATCCCCTCCTCCTCCAAGCTACTTTGTGAACCAGGAGGAGGACTCAAGTATTCAAAGGAAGATCCTTTGCCATCAGCTCAGGAGGCAGGAGGAGGTAGATCCAGGTTCAGATTCCCACTCTGCCCCCAGGCTTGGCACGGCAGTCATCAGGTGGGCTTCCTGCTGGGGGCCTGTGTTTCCTTGTCTACAAAAAGGGCACAGTGGGTTCCATTTCAGCAATGCTATATCCTGGAGATCCTTTGTACACACACACACACACACACACACCCCTTAGAAAAACTGGGCAAAATATAACAAGCAACATTTAAATGCATGGCTGAGCTTTTGAGAAAGTGAGGAACACTTCCAGGGACAGAACTGAAGAGTGAGAAGTCACAAAGTGTAAGCCCCATTCACTTCCCAACACTGTACTGACAAAGAGGGAAGTGGGGGGGGGGGGGGGGGGGGGGGGCTTGAGGCAGGACTGGGGGTTGAATATACTCACAAAAAGACTGACTGCACTGCATGATCTTAGCATACAGCTACCTGAACCTTTCTTAGAGGGCTGTCATGAAACAAAACAATAGCCAGCCAGTTAAAACTTCACAGAAATCTTTAGAAATAGTTGAAACTATATCACCCAGTAGCTGCAAACTTTGTTATCATCAGAGAAGCAAGTGTTTCTTAATTGGGTAAATTTGGCAAATTGGCCGTCTGACAAATTCTGTCTTCAGCAAATGATTTTTTGAGAAATTGACTCTTGGCAAATTGATTTTCAGTGAATTGGCACTTTGGTGAGCATCTCAGCCTGTATCTGATTTTAAAGGTCCTCAGAAGAGAGGAGTCAAGGGCTCGGGCCCCTGAGAGGCAGAGAGTAGGAACTGAGACCTCTCTATTCCCCACGTGCACACCCAATAGGACTCTTAAAGGCTTACAACTTCAGTAAAAATGTCTAGCAAACAAAACAAAACAAAACTTTCTCGTTGGCAGACAGATTTCTGCTTAAGTTGTTAACTACACTTGTATCATCTTTTTGTGTATCAGAGGACATTATCAAGAAAGTAAAAAGCCTACAGAATGGGAGAAAATATTTGCAAATCATACATCTGATAAAAGTTTAATATCCAGAATATATAAAGAACTTCTAAAATTCAACAACAGACAAAACAGCCCAACATAAAAATGAGCAAAGGACTTGAACAGATATTTCACCAAAGAAGATACACAGCTGCCAGTAAGCACGTGAATAAATGCTCAGCATCAATAATCATTAGGGAAATGGAAATCAAAACTTCACTTAGTTACCACTTCACGCCCAGTAGGATAGCTATAATTAAAAACAAACAAACAAACAAAAGATGGAAAATAACTGTTGGTGAGGATATGGAGAAATTGGAATCCACTGACATTGCTGGTGGGAATATAAAATGGTGCACTGTCTGGAGAAAATCTTTTGGCCATTATTCAAAAAGCTAAACATAGAATTACCACATGACCCAGCAATTCAATTCCGAGTTATATACTCAAAAGAATTGCAAACAGGGATACAAATATTTGTATGCTAATGTTCATAGCATTATTTGCAAGAATCAAAAGTGGAAACAGCCCAGGTGTCCATCGACAGATGAATGGATAAACAAAACGTGGGGTATACATACAATGGAACAGTTTTCAGCCTTACAAAAGAATGCAGTTCTGGTACCTGCTATTACATGGATTAACCTTGAAAACATTATGCTAAGTGAAATAAGCCAGACATAAGAGACCAAATATGGTATGAAATATCTAAAATAGGCACATTTATGGAGACAAAGTAGATCAGAGTTTATCAAAAGTTGGAGGTGGGGCGTGGGGAGTTATTACTTAATTGCTATAGAGTTTCTGTTTGGGATGATGAAAAAGTTTTGGAAATAAATAGTGGTGATGTTTGCACAACATTGCGAATGTAATTAATGCCACAAAACTGTACATTTACAAATGGCTAAAATGGCAATTTTATGTTGTATATATTCTATGACAGTAAAAAAATTTTAAAGGAACAATGGTGAGCAAAGAAGTTGGTAAATCTGTGGGTAGATCCAATAACATACTGACAGTTCACAGAAAAATAGTAATGATTCATTTGTGGCCAAACACACAAGACAAGGCTGATGTGCTGAGAACAAAGTCTAGCACATGCCTACGGAGCAGGACAGGGCTGTTGAGTATGTCCAGAACAAGTCTGCGTGTCCTAGCACACAGGTTAAAACTTTCAGGGCAACTTATTAAAGTAAGAGAGATAGGAAATAATGACTTCCGCATTACTTTCCTGTGGTTGCTGTAACAAGTCATCACAAGGGTGGTGGTTTACAACAGAAATGCATTCTCCTACAGGTCTGGAGGCCAGAAGACAGAAACCAAGGTGTCAGGAAGGCAGGGCCATGCTCGCTCCCAAGGCTTTAGGGGAGAATTCTTTCTTGTCTCTTCCAGCTTCTGGAGGCTGCCTGGGCTTATGGCTCAGCACTGCAGTCCCTGCCTCCATCTTTACGGAGCCTTCTCTTCCGTAGGTCGATGTCCAAACCCCCTCTGCCTCTCTGGCATAAGGATACATGTGATTGAATTTAGTGCCCACTGGCTAACCCAGGATAAGATCCTCCTCTCAAGACAGTTAATCACATCTTTGAGGGAGCCAATTACCAGCCTACCACCTCTTGCAAATCTCAGGAGGAGGAAAAGGAAATAAGAGAAAATTGAGTCACTCAAGTAGACGTTAGGAAAGGAGAGGGAAAATAGAAGTCTAGAAAAACTCAGGACAAAAATTAAGTGGAGGGAAAAAATTCTCGTAGGTTAGTTAAAACAATAACCACAAATGTACTGAACAGAGACTGTCAGATTAGACACAAAAGCAAAACCTAGCCATATGTTGCTTACAAAATTCACACTGGAGCCCAGAAAGGTAGAAGGCACGAGAATGGGGAAACCCTGCCTCATGAATACGAGTTGTGGTTGTGCGCATCTGCAGACACCATAGACTTGACACCAAGTGGCCCTAGAAATGAGGGCCACTCTAGAGAGAGGACCAAACAAAGCCTACTCTACCGCATTGAACCCTCACTCCTAGGAGGCCAAGAAAGTCAGAGCATGCAATCTGGCTTTATGGCGTGGCTGGGGGGGTGGGGCGCATGGAAAGAAAAAGGCCTGAAGGTTGTGAGGTTCTGTTCAAGATCAGCCCAATTGGGCTTGGCTCCTGGAGAACAGCCTGACCCTGTCCTGGGCAGCGCCGCCTCAGCAGCCTAGGGACAGCCCAGTGATTGGCCACAGAGCATGCCTCGACTCCCAAACTGCCCAAATTGTTTTCCTGGAGACTGTGGATCGATGGGGAAAGAAACCCAAGCACATTGAATATATGGTTTGAGGGCTGTCATTGCTTAGGATGACACTAGGTTGAAAAGAGAGTGGATTTATAGGCCGTGACTCTTGGACAAGGCAGAAATGGAGAAAGAGGGGCTGACTCCTTGGGTCCGGTGTGGGGCAGTGACCAGAGCCTGGCTTGTCTTAGCATCAGGGGCCCAGTGAGATTCTGTCCCTTTCCTTCAGGGCCTCATCTGAAGGACAGGGGTGGGTGAGGACTGGAGAGCATGAACTGTGGGTGGAGTGGAGTCTCACTGTGAGCCGCCCTAGGCCAGGCCTCTCCCTGCCAGCGATGCTCCTTCCTGATCCCAGCAGCCTCTGTCTCTTGGTCCTGAGCCTACAGGGAACCTGTCAGGGGTCCACCAGATGGAGCAGGAATCAGATCTGCCCCTCAGGACCTCACAGGCTGTCCTGTGGGCTGGAAGGCTTATCAGGGCTTTTTTAGACTATAGCCTCTCTCCAAGCTCACCAGCATCCTCACCCCTGTCACACACACACACACACACACACACACACACACACACACCCCATTACTTTGGACTCAGTTCCACAAATCTCAGCCTGTATTTCAGAATTCTAAGAGCCTGTATTGATTTTTGGAAGAAGCCATTTGTAAACGGTATGTGAAGACCATTCTGTGTGGAATCTTATGACAAGTCTAGGGGTCCCCATGTGAGGGTCACCTCACCAGGGCATGGGGAGACTTGCCCCTTTCAAGGCCATCCAGCATCCGTCTGGCTGCCTTTCCTGGACCCCCTCCCCAGGCCAGCCTCTGGTGGGTTCCTGGAGAGATGTGGTCTCCTCTTGGCAGGAGAAGATCATCCTCCTCACTCTGAAGGCTGCCCTCACTCAGCCTCAGCATCATACTGCTCATCCCAGCCTGCTCCAAGGACCCTAGGCTGGCAGACCATTCAGCTTCAGAAATATCTGTAAGCCAGCAAGAGTAGGGGAAGCCGCACAACACCCCAGCAAGGGGAAGGGTGGTCTGGGGCTGGGAGCCAAACCGTCTGGGTTCAGATCCCAGCAATGCTTCTGACTGACAGCGGGACCTCTCCAAGCCCTGGTGCCCTAGTCTGTGCACTACATGGGTCACTGGCTATGAGCCATACACCCAAGGACAGAGGAGAAAGGAGGCTCAGAGTGTGAAGGGCATGCCAGGGGGACAAGCTGCTAAGTGGTCTCATTCACATCCAGGCCACACAGCCAAAACTTTTCTCAGAGCAGGGTGTATGAATAGAAGCTGGGGCACACTTGGGGTTCCTGGACCTATCAGAGTCTGTGATAGTTAAGTTTATGTGTCCTCTTGACTAGGTGCCCAGATAATTGACCAAACAGTATTCTGAGTGTTTCTATAGGGGTGTTTGGGATGACATTAACATTTGGAATCTGTAGACTGAGTAAAGCAGATTTTTTTCCCTGATATGGGTGAGCCTCATCCAATCAGCTGAAGGCCTGAATAGAACAAACGCCTGACACTCCCAGGAGCAAAGGGGAACTCCTCCAGCCTGACTGCTGGAGCTGGGACATTGGTCTTTTCCGGCCTTCAGACTCAAACTGAAATATTGGGTCTCAAGTCTATTGGCCTTCAGAATAAAACTTATACCACAAGCTTTCCTGGATCTCCAGCTTGCCAACTGTAGCTCTTGGGACTTCTCAGCCTCCATAATCACGTAAGCCAATTCCTTATAATAAAAAGAGAGAGAGAGAATATCCTCTTGGTTGTGTTTCTCTGGAGAACACTGACTAATACGTAGCCCGAGGATGAAGGGATGAAGTGTGACCCTGGGGCCACTGCGCCAGGAAGGCTCCACTCCTGTGCTTCCAGGCAGGGCCCCTCCTGTAGAGCAGGACCACCCTGCTGCCTCTGGTAGAGCTTCTGCGAGCTGAGAGGTCAGCAGTCATGGGCTGAGGAACCCACCCCGAGGTCTGCGAGGAGAGGCAGCCTGGGCTGTGAAACTCAGTGGGTCCACCCAGGTGTCAGCCTGACTCAGATACTCAACCAGCTCTGGCCTGGGGCACGCCACGTACCCTTCATTCCCTACCCCAGTTCCCTCCCTGTGAAATAAGGAATTTTTTTTTAAAGATTTTATTTATTTGAGAAAGAGAGCACACGAGAGAGAGAGAGAGAGAGAGAGAGAGAACAAACAGGGGGAGGGAGAAGCAGACTCCCCGCTGAGCAGGGAGCCCGATGTGGGGCTCGATCCCAGGACCCTGGGATCATGACCTGAGCTGAAGGCAGATGCCCAACCGACTGAGCCACCCAGGTGCCCCGAATAAGGATTTAAAAGCACTTGTCAAAAATAAATAAACTAATTAAAGCAATCATTTTTCAGGATTTTAAATGCCCAGCACAGTGCTTGACACACAGCTGACATTAGATGGGTATTCATTAATGCCAGTGGCAGAAGAACTGGAGAGCAGACAGCTGACCTCCCTAAAAGGGCCAGGCCTGGCCATGGACAAAGGGTTGTGCCCCATTGCTGAAGGGCCCAGTGCCCAAGGCTGCATGCCAAGAGGCCCCTGGCCTAGAAGAGCCTCTCAGAGGCACTCCTTAGGGCTTGTCCCACAGTGCTCAGTGCTCAGTGCTCAACCCTCCTTAGACTGGACTCCAGGCTGCCTGGCCCAACATGGACGTTCTCCGTGGCCAGTCCAGCTTGTAGCTCCAGGCTAAGCGGGACATATGGGGTTGAAGGTGGCAGCAGGACCTGGTGTCCAGAGCCAGCCTGTGCCTCATGGGCCACTGGGCTCTCATCTCGCTGATGCTCTGTACTCAGGAGTCCCTTCGGGTGAGGACAACCATGGCTCACTGGGCATCCCCACAGAATCCACTTACAGGGAGCTGACCCATGGCCAGGCTGCAGAGCCAAGGCCCTCTGGAACCCCCCCCCCCCCCCCCCCGCTCATGCACAGCCAGAACCATTACCTCCTTTCAGAAAGAGCTCTTTGAAGAGGGAGGGCTTTAGAAGGAGTTTCCCAGCAGAGATTTCAAATCAGCCCCTGGTGTGGCATTTAGGTCATTGATTTTATTGATAAACAGAGAACACAGCTTGACAAAACAAGGGAGGGCTATTATAAATACATGAAGGTGCAGCACAGCCTGTTCTCTGAAGGGAGCAGGGCCGCCAGGCTTGTGCTGCCTCCTGCCTGGGCCTGGGCCTGGGCTCTGTGCAGGGAGAGGTGGTGACCCAGCGCTGGGGGCGTGACTTCCTCTGGTGGCCTCACCTTCTCCGGGTCAGCTGCTAGGGTACTGCCCTTGGGGAGCTCCGTCCCTGTGTGGGCAGCACTAGGCCCCACGCAAAGCCATCTAAAGATGATGTTAGTGCTGGAATGCAGTGAGGGGGAAAGTGCTCAGGGAGTGTGTGTGGCAGGGCCCTCACAGGAGAGGACACGCTGCAGAGGAGACCTGAAGCCATGGGCCAGGGTGGTTCCAGAAGGGCCAGGTGGGGGTGGACACATGGGGGAAGGGACTGCCCAGCAGGAGCCAGGCCTTGACAGAGGAGCATGGCTACTCACCCTCAAGCCAGGAAAGGGCTGGGGCAGGGTACCCATCCTCCACCCTGGGATCATGCCCGCCTTCCAGGGCCCCACGAGGGCTGGAGGAGATGCTGGTGCTATCCAGCCCAGGATGTGAAAGGACCTCCTGCTTTCTGTATATTCCCTACTATGAGATGTATCAGTGCTGGGAGGAGAAGGCCTTTTGGATGTACACTGAGCCTTCCCCCAGTAGGGAAGAGACACTCTACCTCAGACTCACACTTCCTGATTCCAAAACTTATTGCAAAGCTACAGTAATCAAGGCAGTGTGGCACTGGCCAACAGTAGACATGTAAATCAATGGAATGAAATTGAGAGGCCAAAAATAAGCACTTACATTTGTAGCCAATTAATTTTCTACGACGGTGCCAAGACCAACCATTCAAGGAAGAAAGATCAATCTTTTCAACAAATATTAAAAACAGGCATAACTGGATATCCACATACAAAAGAATGAATTTAGATCTCTACCTCACACCATGTAAAAATTTCACTCAAATGGATTATAGATCTAAATGTAAGGGCTAAAACTATAAAACTCTTAAAAAAAAAAAAAACAGGCATAAACCTTCACGACCTTGAATTAGGCAGTGGTTTTTTAGATATGACATCTAAAGTACAAGTGACAAAAAAATAAATAAATTGAATTTCCTTGAAATTACAGTCTTCTGGGCTTCAAAGGACACTATCAAGAAAGTGAAAAGACAAGGATGGGACAAATATTTGTAAATCATAAATCTGATAAGGGACTGGAATCTAAAATACATAAAGAACTCTGACAACTTAATAATAAAAAGACAAACCCAATTATTAAATGGGCAAAGGATCTGAGTAGACATTTCCCCAAAGAATACATACAAGTAAACAATAAGCACATGAAAAGATGCTTGACATCATTAGTCATCTGGGAAACACAAATCAAAACCACATTGAGATACATCTTCACACCTGCTGGGATGGCTAGAATCAAAAAGTCAAATAACAATGAACGTTAACACAAATGTGGAGAAATCAGAACCCTCAAACACAGTGGTTCAGCTGCTTTGGGAAGAAATCTGGTAGCTCCTCAACAAGTTAATCTACTATGGGATCCAGGAATTCCACTCCTAAGTATCTATCCAAGAGAACTGAAATATATTTCCACACAAAAAGTACACAGATGTTCATTGGCAGCATTATTCATAAGAACCAAAAAGTGGAAACTACCCAAGTGTCCTTCAACTGATAAATGGATAAACAAATCAGTTACATCTGTACAGTGGAATATCATTTGGCCATAAAAAAGAATGGAGTACTGATGTATGCTATAACATGGATGGACCTTCAAAACATGCTAAGTAAAAAAAGCCAGTCGCAAAGGACCACATACTATATGTTTCCCTTTATATGAATGTCCAGTTAGGCAATCTGTAGAGACAAAAAATAGATTAGTGCTTGGTCAGCACTGGGGAGGTAGGGGAGGGAATGGGGTGTGCTGCTTATTTGGTTGGGTACTTATTTTGGGGGTGATGAAAATGTTCTGAAATTAGATAGTGGTGGTGGTGGTTGCACAACTCTGTGAATGCCCTAAAAACCATTAAGTTATACACCTATAAGAGGGTGAATTCTGTCGTGTATGAATTATATCTCAATAAAGACATTATTTTAAAATGCCATGTGTTTCAGCAATTAGTTGAAAATTCCACTGCACTTTTTTTTAAAAGATTATTTATTTATTTATTTGAGCGAGCGAGCAAGAGAGAGAGCATGAGAGAGAGAGAGCGTGCATGAGCAGGGGGGAGGGGCAGAGGGAGAGGGAGAAGCAGACTCCCCGCTGAGCAGGGAGCCTGATGTAAGACTTGATCCAGGACCCTGGGATCATCACCTGGGCCGAAGCCAGACACTTAACCGACGGAGCCACCCAGGTCCCCTCTACTGTGCTTTTTAAAAAAAATTTTTTTTCAGGGCGCCTGGGTGGCTCAGTCGTTAAGCATCTGCCTTCGGCTCAAGTCATGATCCCAGGGTCCTGGATCGAACCCCGCATCGGGCTCCCTGCTCGGCGGGAAGCCTGCTTCTCCCTCTCCCACTCCCCCTGCTTGTGTTCTCTCTCTCGCTGTGTCTCTCTCTGTCAAATAAATAAATACAATCTTTAAAAAAAAAGAAAAATAAATTGTTCTTGGAATCTGACTAGAACCCAGTGTAAGCTGCTAGGCTCTGACTCATCATTTCTTTTATCCCCCTTGCTTCTTTAGGTCAGGTCACTAGTGACTTTCAAAAAAAATCCCTCCAAAAAAAACCCTAGGAGTCTGGAGATCCCCAGCCGGGCCTTCCATTCTGCAGCCTCAGCAAGCCTCTGCCATAGGCCTGAGCAATCCCTGTCCCCGAGAACCATCACACCGGAGGTCTACTGAGTTACCCTGAGCAGCAGGGAGCAAAGGTGTTAGGGATCCGGCCCTGCCCTGGCTCCACCTTTCAGCCCCAAATGCCCACCTGTCCTGGGAGCTTGCCTACCTTCCAGCTCCAGCATGTGCAATCCACAGACTTGTCACACCACAGACCACCTGGGCTCCAGGGATTCATTTTTAAAGGCCTCTGAGTATCCATATTTCTCAGAAATCATGCTCAAAAATCCCGCATTTTCCCCTAATGAATGGTCCTGGCATCTGCTGGTGGTCATGGAAGGGGCCAAGTCGCTGAAAGAACCATTTGTCGACTCTGTCCTGACAATATCCCTGGGGCTGCAGGTGAGTGGGTGCCCTGGGCATCTCTGCCCCTTGAGGGTAGGCCTGGGCCGGGGCCTGGGGTCTCGCCCCGCTCTGCTGAGGACTCCGGAGGGGACCTTCTCTGTGTATATCAGAAGGGAGTCTCTGAGTTCCAGTCTCCACAAGGGCAGATCCTGAGACAAGGATTTATCCCACGGTGTCTATTTGGGAAGCACAGTGAGTGAGACAGGCAGGAAGCAAGGCAGAAGGGGAGGAAAGCTTGGGATCCGGGGAGAGCCCTCGGGAACAGCAGGAAGTTTGGCTCCAGAGCCTGAGTGCATGACAGGTGTGCCCACTGTCCCTTGGTTGTTAAACTCACGTGAAGATCCGAGATGAAACGCTTCAAAACTCTGACACAGAGTCAATGCTCTGGAGATAGCAGTTGCTATGACCATAGGTAGGAGAAGCCGCGTGAGGGTTAGCTGAGTGAGCTAGCACCCGGAGAGAGCCCAGTCCTGCAGCGTCTTGAAGGAAGCCTGATTTCTCTTCCTTCTCACTTCCCTAACCACCCCGCCCAGCCTCACCTTGCTGACCTCCCAGAGCGCCTGCTAGTCTCACAGGAGGTCCTAGGTGTGCGTGTGCATGTGCATGTGCGTGTGTGTGTGTGTGTGTGTGTGTGTGATGCCTCCCCCACACCCCAGCCTGCCCGGGACCCCTGTGGAGGTCCTGGAGCAAACACACAAGGGAGGCCGCCGTGTGTCACTTGGCCCAGAGCTAATGGAGCCGCTTCCATCACCACTGGCCTAGGCTCTCAACATCCACGCTTTCAAGTGGAAGGTAGCGCTCCCCAAACACCAGACAGGCCATCATCTCCCAACTGGGGGTGCAGAGCAGGGCTGATGAGCACGAGAGACGCTGGACTTTCCCTGCAGACGGACCTCACTCAGGGCCAAGATCACCTCTAGGCTGGGGGTGGGGCATGACGGGGAACCACAACCAGAGGCAGTGAAATCAGTCGCTTTCCATAACCACAGCTCCCACAGACCCAGGTGAGGAGGAGGTATCCCCACCTCCAGATGGCTCTGGGATGCAAGCCCGGCCAGGCACAAGGTCAGCCCTGAACCCCGGCGACTGGCTACTCCACGGGTCTCCAAATACTTCTTGGCCTCAGAGCCTTGTTCAAGTGAGACATTACATGGAGGCCCAGTGCATAAAATTGTCTGGTTGACATCAGCCAAGGGGCTGCTTCCTTTCTGCCCTGAACCCTCACCCCCAGGCTGTCCCTAAGAGGGCACTGAATAGCACACTTGAGTGTCCCACGGTCACCCTGCCCCACCTCCCTACAGCGACCACAACCTGGCGGACAGCCACCATCTCCCCAGACCACACGGGCCCTTCTCACAGCCTCCTCCCTCACCCCTTCCTCTCCCCCACATCCTCCCACCTGCCCTTTCCACCTGCCATGGCCCCACCGGCCCCAGGGCAGAACGGGGCAGGGGAAACGCGCTGTTAATGGTACTGAAATGTGAGCTTCCTCCTTTCTTTGTATTCCTTTTGTTCTCTGTTTTAATTTGACATTTAATTTGATATTTAACTTGATATTTAATGTCATTCTAAGTAAAGAGAAATTAAAATGTTTAATTGTTAGTATGCATTTTACCCTTCATCTTTCTATTGTTCAATGTCAGCTTTAAGTGCATTAAATATAAGAGCGTTTATCTCGTATCCATAAACCACACGTGCATTTAACAGTGTGACTACTTCACACAACTAACTCAACTGTTCCAATTTCACTTCTTGACCCCAGGGCACATCCTACCAGCGCTCTCCACCTCAGCTTACTGGCGGGGGAGGAAGGAAGGAAGGTCGTTCTCTCTTCCTCTCCTGTCATCGCTGCCCAGCGACTCTGGTTCTAACAAAAAGCAGGACTTCTGGGGCTGTCCCCCCTCTCCCTTACTCCGTCATCCACGTGACAAGCTCTCCTGTCCTCGCTGAGTCCTGGCCCCACAGAGTCCCCCAGCGCCCTGTGCACCTGAGATTTCCTGCAGGCATATGTGAACGGGGCTGCGCACATATTTGCCTATCTCCCCAATCACACATACCGCCTCATCCTAGGACAGCACTCAGAGAACACAAGTTCAACAATAAAATTATTAAGATTTCAGGACTGCTACAGCTAAGCGCTGAATCAAGCACAGGCCCTTCTGAACCCAGGACCCTCTGCCGCTGTGTGGTCGGTCACCAGCCTAGGAGGCCATGCCTGCTCCCCACTCGCTTTCCCCCTTGGCTGACTGATCCTGATTCCACATTGCAGGGACCTCACAGAGCAGAGGCCCGCCCAGTGTCCCAGAGCCTCTTCTCTCCGGGGCTCCCCCTGCCACTCCAGCTGCTATTTATGGGTCTAGCTCTCCCACTAGAACACAAGCTCCCAGGTGCAAGGCTATGTATGTTGGTCCATTTGGCCACTGGCCCCAGTCCTGAGCCTGGCACAGCCACCAAATAACTATTTGCTAAATGAACGTATCAACCACTCGCTTAGTATTGGTTGAGCACCTAAGATGGGACAGGTGCCTCCAGAGCCCAGGGATACAGACGACAGGACAGCTTTTGTCCCCAGGGCCTTGAGCCTTGTTCCCACCTGGATAACTTCTAACTTCACCCTCTGTGAGGTGAATGGGGTCTGCCGGGGTGACCCATCTTGCTGATGTACGAGTTGAGGCCAAACAGGTGAGACTGGGTGCCAGGGGCAGACCCTGAGCCTGTGACAGCTGATCTGGATCCAGGCCCCCCGGAACCTGGGAATGAGAAGGGCTGGGCCTCTCTCCCAGCCCTCCCCCACTGCTCTGGGGCTGCTGCCATGGTGAGGAGCAGCCTGACCCCAGAAGGAGGCCTCCCTGCCTTGGAGCTGACCTGCTTGTCCTGCACAATCGATTTTCAATTGACCTCCACCTTCCACTTTACACTTCAGAGCCTCCGAGGCCTCACGCCTCTCTGAACAAACCTTCACAGCCTGGGAAGGCCAGCTGGGTGCCCGGGCCGGGAGGGGGGGCGGCGGCGCAGCCCTTCCTGCCTCCCCAGGGGAGTCCTCAGGCCTTCGGCCATTGACACTCAGACCACGACTTGTTTCTCTTCCCTTCTTCTCATAATTACACAAATAGCATTGTATTGAAGACAAAGGGCACTTTCCATCTTTAAGTTTTTATTTTGAAATTCTATAATTCTACAGAGAAGTTGCAAGAAGAGTACAATGAATACCCACACACTCTTCAATTCAACAATTGTTAACAAGATAAGGACATCCTCCTACAGGAACACCACACAATTATTGAAACCAGGAGATTTAACAACAATGCAACCCTGTTTTCTAATATTCAGTCCATATTCAAATTTTACCCATTGTCCCAACGTTGTGCTTTATTGCATGGCTTGTTTCTCTTAATATAGGTTCCAACTCCAGATCATGCATTTCATTTATTCACCATGTCTCTTCATTAAGGGCCTTTTCAGAGAAAGGAGAGTAGCCATCCTGACAGGCCCCTTTCTCTGTTCTCATCCCCATGCTTCCCACGCATGTGCATGTGTACACACACACACATGCAAACTGGCCCAGGGCAGGGTCTTGAGGTCTGCACACCAGGCCCTGTGTCTGCCACCTTCTCACACATGTTACCCTACCCGGCCCTGGGTATTCTCATCCAGGCCAGCCTTGTTCAGGACCAGCTAGCTGGTCCTGGTCAACCCTGCCCCCAGAGACATTTCCAGAACTGAAGGAATGAGTCTAGGGCAGGTGGCCTGACTCAGCAGGAGTCATGTGAAGCTGCTGGTTCATAGCAGGAGCCTCCACCCTTACGAAGGCAATTGAACCCAGCTCCCAAAGCTGATGAAGACTACTTCTATTCTATTATTTGACCTGAGCATACTAATTTGTATTTATCAGATTTACTTCTCACGACTTTGTTTTGGGACACTGGGCGTGCAGATGAGATGCTGTCTGAGAGCAGAGAGCATGCTTCTTGCGAGGGCAATCAGACAAGCGGACATCCTGGAGGATGTGGCCTTTGAGCAGGACCCTCTGGCTCAGGGACAAGCACATTGGGAAGGGTGACCTGTACAAGCATTGGTGTGAAGGTGGGAGTGAGCACGGGTGGTCCAAGCACTGTCTGAGGGGGCGTGGTGGGGGCCGGTGCTGGAAAGACGGATGGAGCCTGCCCCAGAAGGGCCTCTGCCATGACGGGGGGGGGTCCCCTCCCAGCCGCGTGCGGGGGGTCACAAGGCATGAACATGATACTGTGGCCGAAGCTCTCTGCACACAGTCTCATGGTGGTGATTGTATTACTGTCCTTTCAGGCTCTCCCCAGCAGGCTCAGTGACTTAGAGCCTCCCTCCCTGGGGTCCACTGTGAGCAGACACCATGACCAGCTTCTTGGGGTGGGGGTGGGGGATGCAGGCCCCAGAAAGACAACTCCAACTCGATCATCACTGCACTTTGACATGCAAACATAGACAGGCTCTAGCAGGAAAAATCAGACCCAACCGCAGAATTCTTTGAATCCAGAGAGTGTCAAGAGCTGTGGAGAGCACAGCATGGTGCTGGGTCCCTGGAACTTACTTCTGTTCAGACAGAGTGCTCATTAGAAGCCAAGAGTGAAGCTCCCGCCCACTGCTGTGGCAGCATATCCCCACCCCTGGCCCCTGAGACTGAGCAAGCCAACAGGGGGCCAGGGTGAGGCAGAGCCTCTGGGTGCCTGTGCCATGGGCTGTGAAGAGAAACTGGAGGGACGCCTGGGTGGCTCAGTCGGTTAAGCGTCTGCCTTCGGCTCAGTTCATGATCCCAGGGTCCTGGGATCGAGCCCCGCATCGGGCTCCCTGCTCAGCGGGGAGTCTACTTCTACCTCTCCCTCTGTCCCTGCCCCCCACCCCCACCGCTCATGCTCTCTCCCTCTCTCAAATAAAATCTTTAAAACAAAGAGAGAGAGAGATAGACTGGAACTGGCAGGCAAGGGGACCAACAGGTGAGGTCCCAGAACACTCACAGCACTTGAGTTACTCAACCAGGGTGCTCCTGACAGCCTTGGCCAGGACCCTGCCTCTCCTGACCCTAGGGCAACTCTTTCCCTCCCATAGCCCCTTCTTCCCTAAGCACAAGGGAGGAAGAAGGGAGCCTCCCAACCCTAGGAGGGGGCCCAGTGGAGACCGAACTGAGAGCTCTCACTCATTCTTATAACCACGCAGATATGAGCTCAGCTTATCTTCTGTGCGACAGGGACAAAATCAAAAAGGGGCTAAACTAATAGTAATCCCAGTCTTTTCCTCTCTTCCTGTCTGTTCTCGGTTCTTTCTTTGCTCCTGTGTCTTGACTGGGCTGAAAGGAACATGGACTTCTCCTGTGAGGCATCCTGGTCTAGCGTTTGCTCCCACGGAGGGTGGTTGTGCGGGGTAAAGCAGATGATGACAGAAAGCAGCCAATGCCTGCCTGGTGAATTCTAAGTACATGGTAAGTGTGCGCTGTTATTTTTATAGCTCCAGTGTAAACCTAACTCCTCATCACGCTCAGAACAGAAGAGGTGTGTGGAGGGCCGTGCACTGCGCTGAGCCGGCCTGGGTTCGAGTCAGGTGTGGGTGGGAGTGGACAGGGCTGACCTCTGGCTGGGGCTGGAGTCACCAGATCCCCGAGCAGCTTCCTGGATGCGGGCGAGCTGGAGACCAGAGGGGCTGCCCAGAGGCCAGAGTCAAATCCGAAGCGAGGGTCGGCATGGCCTGATCCAAGGTCCCCGGGGGCATTGTCCTCCACGGGTGGTGGGGAGCCTTTGTGGGCTCAGGGCCAGTCCTGGGCTGAGCAGGTTGGCAAGCGTGAAGCCCTGAGATTGGGCCCCTCGAGGGGCTTAGCTGCCACCTTCCCAGCTCCACATGCCTTTTTTTGAAGAGTTTGGGGGGTTTTCCCCAATTAAGTCTCTTGGTTTTCCTTTGTGGGTTTTTTGTTTTCCTGCTTCAAGTTTTTTTTTTTTTTTTCCTGCTTCAGGTTTTAAAACTATAGGAAAATTCAGAATATAACAGACAGCAATGTCAGAATTTATAAATGTTGATACCTGGTCATGTTTACTCCAGGAAGTTTTCAATTCATGTAAAAGCAATAGGACATTGCAGATGACCTTCCCTCCTGACTCAAGGGACTTGCCCTTCCCCGCTCAGCAAATGGTGGCACAGCCTCGGGGGTCTATTTGCAGTCCATGTTTTCATATTTTTGAGACATTGAAACTCACACATGCATGTGCACACATGCACGAACATGCAGGAACATGCACACATGCACACGTGTGGAAACTGTAATCTATTTTTGAGCTTCTCCACGTTGATACATATAGATCTAATTCATCCACTTGAACTTCTCCGTAAAGATTCTATCTCACAAATAGCTCACCATTTCTTTATCCACTTCCCTAATGACTTAAGTTATTTCCAATTTTGTGCCATAACAAATGATATCGTAACGAGCATCCTTATTCAGCATCCCAGTGGTACCCAAGGGGATGTACCCAGAGTGGCGTCTCAGCATCTTCTGAAACGCATTGTCTCAAATTCACACGTTTTTGTTCTCTGCTCCTCCAAGTGGTTGGATTAATTTATACCCCTGCCCATGGGCATGAAATTTCCCATGTTCATCATTTTATCCACGCTTCGGATTCTCAGGCACGATTTTTTTTTCCGAACTGATGGATAAAAAATGATATTTCATTTGTACTAATTTGTATTTTCTTGATAATTAGTGATGTTGAACATCTGATTCCAAATTTTCATTGGCCATTCATGTCCCTTCTTCAGTGAATTGTTCATTTTTATTTTGCCCACTTTTCCTATAGGTTGTTTGTATTTTTTCTTATTGATTTTTTTCTTTTCAAATTTTTATTTAAATTCTAGTTAGTTGACATACGGGGCAATATTGGCTTCAGAAGTAGAAATCAGCGATTCATCCCTTACATCCAACACCCAGTGCTCATCCTAACAAGTGCCCTCTTTTTCTTATTAATTTTTATGTTGCTGATCCTCAGTGTGGTGTATGTATAGCAAACATCTTCTCCCTGTTGGTTGCTTTTCTTCTTAAATTGTTTTTGAACACTGCAGAGACTGCATAGCTCCTAACCGTGCAGCTGCATGAATTCTCCCAAGTGCATGCATCTGTGTCACCCCCTAGGTCATAGCACCACCAGGCCCTGAAGCCCCTTCATGCCCATCCGATCACTGTCCACTGTCTGACCTGTTAATGAGCGGATTCTGTTAATATCTTTCCTAACACCGTACACGCTTCCTCACCAAGGGGACATCCTCCCGGTTATGGAGTATTATTCTCCTAATGTGCCGTGGATTCTATTTGCTGATGATTCCCTTGAGGGTTTTGCACCTGTGTTCAGAACGGAGCGTGGTCAGTGGTCTGGAGTTCTCCATTTTTTGCTGTCCATCAGGTTAACGTATTCATGATGGACTGGCTCTGTAATAACTGTTTGCCAATATGAGTGTATTACTAATCTTGGAAGCTGTGTTAGGGGTAACAGAAAGCAGCAAAGGGAATGAGGTTCAAGTGAGGGCTTCTTGGTGGTCCCTGAGACTGCAGCGAGGCATCAGGAAAACCACAATGGGCTACGCTGGTCACCCGTGCTCTCTCCAAGTAGGGCTTAGACTCCCTACACCTGAAACACCCGTAACACCCTCTGCCCAGCGCTGCCTGATGGCACTCCAGGACCGTTGGCTTTGTGGGGTACTAATAGGTGTGGTGTCACACTCCCTTTGTTTTCCATGGGACACACTGGAGGGTGGTGTGGACTGGCTTGAACATCTTCTCCACACCCATCACTCCCCTGTCTCTAATCTCTACCTTCCCCATTGGAGGCCACTCACCGCCCCACCCCAGTCTCTCACAGGAGATAGTCCTGGCCCATCTAATGCTGGGCACAGAATGATGGATCCATCACTTCCCATCAACAGTAGCCTGCAGTCAGCCAAGCTCCAGAGCAGGTTGGGCTGGGAGCTCAGGGCCCTGGGACCATCCAAGAGCAGAGAGTGCCACATGTGTCCTGCCCATGGGCTCCTGAGCTCATCTGTCCACACGATCCCTCAGGCAGGGGGCAAGAGCTTAGCCCACCAGATGGAGTCTGTTGTTCTGACCTCATGACCAGGTCTGTGGCCCACCAGCCCAGCCCAGCTGGGTTTTGGAGAGGACCAGACACCTGGCCACTGGGCATTCATTCACTCATCCTGCCGACATGGTCCTGGGGATAGGAAAGGTGACCTGCAGCCCCCCCTGGAGAACAGCTGGGAGACACAGAGAGGTAGGGATTTGGCCCCCTCCCTAAAGGCAGTCACAGGTCTCACAGAGGAGGGACATCTGGGGGCACAGAAGGGACAAGCAGAGGGCACAGGAAAGACAAGGCACAAAGCCTGGACAAATGCAATGCTAAGAGAATGGGATAACCCAGGATTACACTGGGAGGGGCCTGGGAGATGGGCTGGTCATGGGGTGGGAGCTTTGTGTGGCATGACGGGGCACTGACCCCACCTCCGAGGGAGCTGGGTGGCCTCTCCAGTGTCCATGTCCTGCCTGTGTTGGCTCAGCCTCTCTGTGCAGGAGCTCTGGGGTGCAGAGCTGTGGTGGGGAGCACTTGGTGTCCATCCAGTGTGCAGTGGTGTTGGGTGAGGTGGGTGTCAGAGGCCGGTGCCCTGTCTCAAGGCATCCCACCAAGGGGAAGGCATATCCAGGTAACACTCAAGTTGGTAGCTGGGTTGTCTCAGGCTCTGGGGGATGTGGCCACGGAGAAACACAGGGGATTTGGGCTACAGCATTCTCTAGCTCCCATCCCCTAAGAGGACATGAGTACTTAGAGAGCTAGAACAATCCATGCCACGCCTCAGGGAAGGCCAGCTGAGAAAGACCCCAGGGAAAAAGGAAAAAGCACCGCCCAATTCAGAACAGAAGAGAGCTCTGAAGCAGCCCCATGCCAGCTCCTCATTTCATGGGAGGGGAAACCAAGGAAAAGAAGTGAGGCTTGTCCACAGTCCCATGGGCAGGGGCTTGGGGGGCCACCTGCCAGGTGAGGACTGTGGAGCCCCAGGCTGGCTTTCTGGTCAGCCGCACATAGGGAATAAACTGTGCCAACAACTCATTACACTCATTCAGCTCAGCCCAGAGCCAGCAGAGTAAGAACAAGGACATGGAGGGCAAAACAATAACGTGAACTGGCTTGTTTTTATCATTTTTATGACTTTCATCCTCTCACATAACACTGCTGCTTGGACCTCGGCTGGCCCCCGGGGGGCAGGCAAGGCAGACGATGCTCCCGTGAGACATCTGAGGCCTGGGAGGTGAAGGGGGCTGCCCTGACCCAAGGGCCCCCACTCCAGGTGGCTAGAGAGCATTCCCTGCCACTGCTCTTGTTTTTAATCCTTCCCACATGCCAAGCCCGGCTGCTGAGGGGGAAGCGGGAGCACCTGGAGAGCACCGTAGGCCCTGAGCCCCCTTGGGCTCCCTGCCTAGAGGAGGTGGCAGCAGGTGAACCGGGTCCTGCGCAGAGGGCACCAAGGGGTTGGTGGGTGATACCTGCTACCTCCCAGAGCAGCCCTGGAACTGTCCCCCTCCGCCCCCCGCTCCAGCCCGGCCTGGATGCAGTGGTGGTATGTGCTCTCCCTGCAGTGGTGCGCAGGTTTCAAAGCTTCCCGCTTCTCTTCAGCTCCCAGAGAACCTGCACGATTCCTGAGGGCTGGTGCACTCCATCTTCCCAGGCTGAAAATCTCAGGAGCCTCCAGGGAAAAGGCCGATCCCTCATAACACTCGCAGCCCGCAGCTGAGGCCAGAACAGAGCTCAGGTTTTAGCCATGAGAGTACCTGTTTCTCTAACTCCTGGCACCAGGGTGGGCTTCTCAGGCCCGCATCATGTCACAGGACCTTCACAGCTGCCTCCCAAGGTAGGTGGGAAAGAGAGGATCGCCTGCCAGTTACCAGCTTGCCTGACGTCCCTCTACTAAGTGGCTGGATTCTAAGGCCCCCCCTTTAACCCCTCCAACCAAGTCCACTCAGCACAAGCTACTTGCTGCTCAGCAGCAACACTTTCCAGCACTTTCTCACTTTCTCCGGGTGGGTGGGGCCCTCAGCCCTCGTCAAGCATTTAAATCCTCACAGTGAGCCTGAGAACAAGGTAGAATTGTTATCCTCGTTTTACAGGTGAGTGTACTAAGACCCTAGGGAGGCTGAGCCATTCATTAGAGTCGCACACCAGGAAGTGGGGTCTGAGTTCCCCTAGTGCTCAGGCTGTCCAGGATACTGTCCCTTTAAACAGCAGAGCCAACTCTGCCGCCTCTCTGCACCAGACCCCTCGTTCCCAGAGGACCTGCGGGGGCGGGGGGGCGGGGGGGGGCTGCGCAGGCACATGCACACCTGCAGGGGAGCCCCGCCCTGCACCCGCCCACACCGTCAGTGTTCCCCAGGCTCCGGGGAGCTCATTACATCACAGGAAATCGCAGTGTGAGTCTCATCATCGGAGATGTCCCCAGCCGATGGTTCGAGACAGAACACATGTGGCAGAGCCACGGCCCAGGCCCAGCTGCAGCAGGTGTCCGCCACAGCTGGAGGGCGGCCAGGCGGCAGCCCATGTGTAGCTAGTCGGGGGCCGGCCCCGGCCAGGGGTCTGCAAACAGTCGGAACTCAGGCCTTCTCCACTGCCAAGCGCCAGCCAGCCTGCCACACGAGGCTTCACTCCTGGAGGCAGTGTTTCCTCTCTGCTCCACGGGGTCACTGTGACCCTTAGTGAACTGAGCCCGTGCGTGTCAAGGCATCACACGGTGCCCAGCACGGAGGCACAGGGACCGGTGTCCAGGACAACAGGAAACCTGGCCTCTGCCCTGCTGAGGGGGAGGACACAGTCTGGCCAAGCAAGGACCACCGGGTGCATGTGCCACACAGGTGAGTCTCCAGCTCTCTTAGGAGAGAGGCGGCAGTGACCACGTCAATATGGAAGATGCTAGCTGACTGTGACAGGTAGGGTGAGGATGGTGGGAATGCTCAGGAAGTGCCTCTCTGGAGAGACACTGAGCAGAAGAGAAGTCGAGGGTGAAGAACGGGGACCCGGCAGAAGGAAAAGCGCAGGGACCCCAGGCGGCAAAGGGCTAGAAGGATGGGCCCAAGGAAGGAGCAGGGGGGCCTGGAGGTCACAAAGGGCCCTGGGGGCCATCAGAAGGAACTGGAAATCTACTAGCAGCAGGAGGCCACTGGGCGGCTGTGCATGAAGCTGTGGCAGGATCTATCATTTTGGAAAGCTCACTCTGGCTAGTATGTGTGTGGGGGGGGGGGGGGGGGAGGGGGGTGGGGGGGGGGCACTGAGGCAGAAGTGGGGAGTGCAGTCCAGGCAAGAGCAAGGAGGAAGTGGCTTAAGGCAGGGAATTACGAAGGAGAAGGAAAGGAGAGGTTCAGGGATAGAATCAGAATCAGAGAATCACAGAAAGTTCAGTGGAAAAGGACTCTGCGGTTTTCAATCTCTTGCAGTAAGATGAGAGGCAGAATTGGCCCCCAACCTCCCATCTGCTCTAACCCACCCCTCTCTAACCCCAGAGTACCGCCTGAGGAGCCACCAGGCTCCACGGAACACACTTTGGAAATGCTGGAGTAGGCCAGCCGTGTGGGTTTGGAATTCACCTGTCACAGTGACCAGAGAGGGGAGGGGACGTGAGTAGTCCAGAACACAGTGAATTCAAGGTAGGGCAAGGGCGGTCGCAGGACAACAGAGGCCAGCCCAGGGCTCCTCATTTACCTGCCAGAGCAGACTCCCACTCCTGGGGCCTCCTGCAACTAGTACCTGACCCGAAGTCTCTCCCTCCTTCTCGGCAGTCCCTGGCTTTGTCACCAGCTTCAGGGACTTCTCCTCCCTCCTCCTCTAAGTCAGAGATCTGGGAGACTGGTAGGGAGGCAGCCCTAGAAGAGTGTATCAGTGGGTGTGAGAGAGGCCTACCCCTTAGGAGTCTCTAACCAAGTGACCTCTCATCTCTGGATGAGCCCCTGACAGGTTCACCTCTCAGCATCTCAGCCATGAAGCCCCAAGGTCAAGGCAGGCAGGGATAAGGCAGGCTTGGCCACCCCCACAGAACCCCAGGAGGGGCAGAGCTGGCTGGCTCCCTGCCGCTGGCTGCCATGTCTGAAAGGCTCACAGCAAGCTGGGCTCCCAACAGGAATCCTACAGGAGCATTCTTGAGCCCAGTGCAGGTCTGACCAGGAGGTCATGCCCCCTGAGGAATTCTCAGAAGTTAAAGAGAGAGCTCTGCCTTCTTCCCCCTGGTAGTGTACCTGCCCCAGCTATGACATCATCAACATCTACTCCTAGTCTCCTGACCAGCCCACGTCCACTCCTCTGACCAGCCTCAGCCACCGAGGGGTGGAGGGCCCCAGGTCCTGTCACCTACTGTCATCACCAGAGCGCATGGAGGGTGAGGCCCAGCAACCTCTCACTCTGGGCTTCCCTAGAGCTGGGGCAGAGGCAGAAATGGGGCAACTCCTGCTGGCCCCCTGCCTTTCCCCCTGGGCCCGGGGCATGGAGGCCCCTTTCAGGTCGGAGATGTGGTCTCCGTGCAGCCAGCTCTCAGGTGCCTGACCCTACCTTCTCCCTCCAGCCTACCCCACACCTAGCGAGGCAGGGACTTGCTGATCTGGGCGTCTGTGAGGGCCCTGGCGCTGTCCCAAGCGACACCTCAGCCCCACCTCTGGTGCACCCCGAAGAGGAAATCAGGGCCCAGAGACGAAAGCTCTATCCAACCAGGCCTTATCTCCTAGATTCTAGTATCCTTGCCAGGACCTCATCGGTCCCATTCCCTGGTTAGAAGCCAGATGGGGCCTCAGTCTCTCACCCACAGGGCTTCTGGAAGCCCAGGATAGGCAAAGTCTTCTGACCCCCACTTAGATGTGTCTTTTCCCCTCTGCTCCAGGTCCTGGCTCTACCCCTAGGTGTACCCAGGACCATCCATGCTTCTCCCCTCACAGGCCCAGGACCTACCATGTTGTGTGGGAAGCCTCCATCATGGTACATGCCTTCCATGTTCTCCCTCCTAGCCTTTGGCCATCCTACTACAGCCAGGTCCCAGACCTTACCTAAGGGCCTGAGAGCCACAGGCAGGAGACTTGAAACTCCCTGTGCTATGTGGCACTTTCTGAACAGATTCCAGATGGGTACTCTAGCATCTGGAGAGACCCATATTGCCCCCATTCACTGACCTCTTTCCTTGTCCCAGAGACTTCAGTGGTTCTTCTGCTTCTGTATGGAAAGAGAGCCCAAGAAGGGACAGGCAGGATAGACACTGGGCCTGTGAGATCCTCATTCTCATGGTCAGCTAAGAAATGCTCCACCCACTAATCCAGGCAGAGACCTGTGTCCCTCCCTCTCTGTCCTCCTGTGCCCCCTTCCTCTCACTGTCCCCTTCCTACCCCACCTCTCCTGTAAGGATGCTGCAAGTGTCAGGCCTGGCCCCCAGGCAGGCTCTCAGCAACTGGGAGCTACCACTCTATATGACAAAAACTTTGAGTGCCCACAGAGGGGATTCCTGGCAGGAAGGATCAAACCCACCTCTGGCAGCTGGACTCTGGGCTGGGGTCCCACAGCATCCACACCCCACTGGGCTCAGCCAGGCCTGGCAGTGGCGCATTGGGCGGCCCAAGGCCCAGCTCAGTCCCAGGAAGAAGGTGGCTCTGCCCTCCTGATCCACAAACAGGTAGCCCTTTCGAGGTGATTGAGGATGACGATGACTAATTGTGTCAGCAGTTGGTCTCAACTGGAGCCTTGCCCCAGTTAAAATGGAAATGCTTCCTGTGATTTGCGGGCTGGAGCTGGAGTGGAGGGTGTGGGGAGGTTTACACAGATTTGCAAGGATACTGCCCGAAGCGGGATAAAAGCAATCTATCTCAGTGAGTTGGGGCCTGCGGGGTGAATTATTTAAGGCCACATCAGCCACGGTCTTTGGCTCTCCCGTGCCCAGCGTCGCTGGGTGGCCGTGCTGAGCGGGCCCTCCTTCCCTCTTCTCTAGGACCGAGAAGGTGGGAACAGGCTCCTGGGCTGTGCACACGCTCCCTCAATTTGCCAGGCCCTGTGTCCAGGACCTTGTATGTGGTCTGTGTCCCGGGCGCAGTGGGGAAGACCAGGACGCCTGCAGTGGGGCCCTGGGGAGGGTCACCCCCCTACAGTCAGCTCTCTAGCGCTTCCCCCACGGGTGCTCATTATGCCTCACAGCACAGCTAGGTCCGCAGCTGCGCCGAGGCCTCGGGACGTCACACGGCCAGTGAATGGGCGAGCCCGGACCCAGACCCCAGTCAGCGGGACTGTGACACCATGGTCCAGGGCTGGGAGGAGGCGAGACTCAGAGCACGGTCACCTCTCCAGAAATGCCTGGGTGAGGACCGAGAGAAAGAATATCCTGCAGGAGACAAACCATGAGAATCGATGGACTCTGAAAAACAAACTGAGGGTTCTAGAGGGGAGGGGGGTGGGGGGATGGGTTGGCCTGGTGATGGGTATTAAAGAGGGCACATTCTGCATGGAGCACTGGGTGTTATGCACAATGAATCATGGAACACTACATCAAAAACTAATGATGTAATGTATGGTGATTAACATAACAATAAAAAATCATTTAAAAAAAAAAAGAATATCCTGCAGGCCTCAGGTGGGCCTGGCTGAGGATGCCTCAGGAAGGATGTAGTAAATATGATTGTTAACAACGGCACCCACCAGGAGCCACCTCACCCCTGGCAGGTACAGACACAAAGACACAAAGGAGAGGAAAGAACACAGCTCACTAAAGCCCAAGAGAGACTAACACAGAGTGCAGCCGATGGAGCCAGACGGGAGAGCTGCGTGGGTCAGTGGGCATCTGTTCCGTGAACTGTGGTCCCACCCGCCACAAAGGTAGTGGTCTCGTCTGGCCCTCCATCCATCCTGCCTCTCTGAGCGCAGCACAGGACCAAGCAGAGACGGGAGGATCCCGGTGCCCGCTGGGGGGGCGTGGGGGGGGGTTCTGCCTGTCACCCCTCCCTCTCAGGAAAGGAGAGGGGAGAGGCTGGTGCCCCTGCCGCCTTGCCCATTCTTGCTATGCAGGCCCAGCAGCTCTGGGGCGCTGGGGGCCAGAGGCAGAAGGCGTAAGCTCTGTGCAAACATCCTGCCTCCTCCCCAGGATACTTTCTTTAATAAAAGCCCATGGAAATGTCAGCTAGTCTAAACAAATAGCCAAGTTTGATGGAGGATGAGCAGCCTGCATACAAGCGCCTCCAGGGCCTGCTTTTCAAGGTGGCTTTGGCAGATTGTGTGCCCGCAGGAAATGTGGAATCCTTCCTGTTGGGGTGAGCATTTAGGATCATGACAACTGAGCCCAGAGATGCAGGGCTTGCAAGGTCCCTGGGGAGGAAGGGGCGGGCGGACCCTGGGCCAGATGCGGGGTCACTGGCCTTTAAGAGCCGAGCTCCCATCAGATGGGGGCTCCCTCTTGAAGACCCTCAAGCAGGGCTGACTGAGGCCCTGGGGACAAAGGGGTTGGGGGGGAGTAGCACAGACTGACACCTCTCAGGCCTGGTGGCCCTCCCCCCTCTCCCCTCCTATGCAGGAGTCCACCTCCTAGAACCCCATCTTCCTTCTTATCCATTATGCAGAGCTCTGTGTTAGGGGAGGCACCAATGGGGCCTAATCCTGAGGGACTTGCCAAGGTAAGGGAAGCCTTTCGATCCTTGCTGGGTCCACTGAATAGGGGGAGAAGGAGACCCAGAAGGAAGAGGGAACTTACAGCCAGCGCCCAACGAACTCAGGCCTAGGCCCAGCCGGGAGCTGCGGAAGCAGCCGCTGACTCAGCCCCTAACAGCAGTCAGGCTGCCACATCCATTCGGGGCTTGAGGTATCCCTGAGATCCTGGGCAAACAGCAGGCTGTGAGTGCCCACACTCCTTGAAACACAGGTCCAGCTGCAGCCACGAGCAGGGTGGGTATGCAGGCTGGTGGCACAGTCTAGAAAGGTTTTCAGGGTGCTGGGCGCTGTGTGAGTTCCAACGGCTTCCATGGATTGTGGGCAAGTAGGAGCTATTGCAAGGAGAGCCACCACATCAGCAGCGGCTCAGGAGAGTGAGGCCCTGAGAGCCTCAGACGGCTAGCGGGCCACTTTTAGGGCAGTACTGAAGGTGATCCACACGGCCTTGGAGCCTCATTGCAGGTACCCCGCTCCTCCCCATCCCTGATGAGGGTGGTCAAGCCCACCATAGACAAGGCTACCAAGGCTGTGTAGGTGGACAGGGAGCCAGGACCAAAGCCAGTGTTGGGCTCCCCAGCCGAGATAGGGCCTCCAGGGTGGCCACGCAGGGAGAGGGGCAAGACCCTCTAGTCCTGACTCTCAGCTCTGCCCCCCCTCCCCGCCCCCGCAGGTGCCAGCAGGGGGCCCTTGAGCTGTAAATCAGGTAGCCACCCAGATTCCCCATTTCCTCCTCTGTGAAGCTGGGGAATGGTTTCCACCTCACGTGCTGTGAGGAGGAGAGTGGGTGCCAGGAGCAGGGCAGAGCACTCCATCAGCCAAGGTTCGTCGCCCCCCTCAGGATCCCTCGGAAGGGGGTGCCAAGGCAGGCCCTTCTCATTGCAGAGGACTCTAGCCTTGGGCATCTGGGAGAGGGGTCCCAAGTGGCAGATGGAATATTCTAAAAATGGCCATAAAAATGATTCCAGTCCCACATACTCTCTCAGAACCTGCCACTCCCCCACCAAGAGGGGGTCTGTTTCCTCTGCCATGGAACTCAGGGTGAGGAGGGGGGTGGTGGGCAGTGGGGCCTTTATGGCCGCCTGGATGAACAGAATTCTGCAGAAGTAACACCAAGTGAAATCAGAGACCAGGTTGGACAAGACAATTCATTTTCTGCCCAGTTCTCTCTCAGGAGTTTCACCCCTGGTGGCCTCCATGTTGTGAGAAAGCCCAGACCTCCCGAGGGGCCACGCAGAAGCAGTCTGCCTGGCAGGACCCCAGCACAGGTCCCAGCAACAGCATCCATGGCCAGACCTGGGAGCCACAAGTTTTCAGATGACTCCAGCCCCCACAGCTGACTTGAGTAGGGCAGAAATGAACTGTCCCCACCACACTCTGGCCGATTTGCTGTTTTGTGAACTAAATCAACATTGTCATTTAAGCCACTTATCCGTGGGGCGATTGGGTATGTAGCAAGAAATAACAGAGCATCAGCATTCTGGGGCTGGGCCTTTTCTCCTGAACTCCCAGAGTTAGGGCCTGAGCATGGGAGGCTGACGCCAAGGTCACCCACTCCGTCTCTCGTCAGAGGAACCTGGGAGCCCCTGACCTGCGAGGCCTGTCTCAGGAGACAAGGCCCCAGTGACCTTTCTGTCCCTCCTAGCCCAAGGTCCCAGGACAAGGCCCAGCTTGTGGTCTAGAGCTCCTTGACCCTCAGACATACAGCCCACCTGTTGTGAGCCAGAGGCTGTGCCACTCACCGTTCATCCTGTCTCCTCTAATCCACGAGAGAACCCTGTGCAGTCAGGACTGTGAATTTTCACAGGACGAAACTGAGGCTGCAGGATCGACCGTGTCCCTTGTCTAATGCGTCCCCATGTGACCTTGGAAGAGGCACGCTGGGGAATGATTTAAAAGCCGCTGCTCTAGATCGCCCCCATGCCAGCCATGGCCCCCCATTGCTGGGCCAAAGCAGCAGCTCTCAGCCACAGGCACCCCCATCCATCAATATTTTTAATTACTTACATGATTGACTAATAAAATTCTCCACTGACTAATTGATTTTTTGATTAAGCGGGAGCCTTTGTTTTTATTAAAAGGCTACTTAGATGAGGTTGTTTTTTTTTTTTTTTTTCACTAAATGGGAGGTCGTATGTCTTTTGGTCATTTTGGAAGAAGAAAAATGGAAGGGGGCAAGACCAAGGGGAGACCTGGAGGCCAAGATTACAGGCCCAAACCGAGGGGCCTTGTGATAAATTAATTGACAACCCTGCTCACCATCTGCCCGGCCAAACATTTGGAGGCTCCAGCAGTGAGTGGGCTAAGCGCCGGCCGGAGGGACCCTCGGACTTGGGCAGGTGGCCCGAGAAACACACTTTACCCAAGCCAGGCTTAGCCAGACTGCTTCCAGTGTGGTTTAAAGTGAACTACAAAACTTGCCTTTGCATTTTAATAGAAGTATTTGTCTTTAAATTATAAAAGTAACTCACCTTCCTGCACAATTTGGAAAAGACAGGCAAATCTAACAGAACAATGAAGCAATAGAAGTCTCTCAACCTTGGCGGTGGCCTAAGAGGGCAGCTGATGGAGGCACTGTGAGAAGACCCTCAGGGCCAGTTGTGTTCCCCCAGGGGGCCAAGGCCCCAGAGAACTGTCACCATAGAAACCACCCATTCCTGGGGCCTAGGGAAAGCTGCTCAGGGCTACCACATCAGTGGGCCTTTGTCTGTGTTTTTTGCTTTACCACACCTTTAAAACTGTGTTTTTAAATGGTTCCAGAGGGCCCTGTCCTGCTGAGGAGCCATTGCCTGTGACATGTCCTTGCCTTCTCCAGGCAGTGACAGGTGTCCACACGGCGAGGAGCTTAGTATGGATGGTTAGAGTGAGGGAGGGTGGTCGTGTGGTGAAGGAGGGACAGGGAGCAGAGAGCAGGGCTGGCCTTGCAGAAGGGCACCCACCATGGCCTTGAGATGCCCCTTCCCCCTCCAGGCCTCAGGTCCCTCACCTGGACCTCGATGCCTCTGCAAGGGGTCTCCAGGGCCTGGCCACTCCCAGGACTCAGCTGTGGGGAGGCACTTCTGATGCAGAGGGAGCTACACTAGCTGAGCTCCTGGTCCCAGGCCCACCCCTGCCCATCACATCCAAAGTCACTGCCACCCGACTTGCCCCGCTCCTACTGTCTCCTCATCTGTGTTCACTGCTATATACCCAGCAACCAGAACAGTGGGCAGCATATGGTGACTCAGTGACTAGGTGACAAGTGAGTGCTGAATAAATCCACCTTACTCATGAATACTCGCTCCTTCTGAGCTGACCCTGGAGTCATGAGATGACGATCTAGGCCCCTACCCTCTTAGGATGGTCATAGCGGATGTACAGAATGATGGGTGATGGTGCCCCCTCTGCCTCTCGCCAGCCCTGTGCACAGAGGCCACTGTGATGTCCTCATGGGCAGAGGCGGGGATGACCACCCAGAGGTCTTGTCCCACCTAACCAGTGCCCAGGTGACCTGCCCTCAGCTGGATGTGATGCCCCTAGACTCATGCAGGGGCCACAGACTCTCAAGTCTACCACCGTGCCTGTGGGACCCAGAATGTCTCTTGAACCTAACTCTACTTTTAAATAAAATAAAATTCACTGTTTTCTTTTCTCAAACAAAAGTAACATTTGCTCAAAGAAAAAAACAAAGAGGTCACTTGTCCTCCTCCCTTATGTGCTAAAGACATGGGAAGGAGAAGTGGGGACATTTCAGGGATGCAAAGGCCAAGGAGAGTTCTAGCCAGTCCTCTCAGGATCTCTGTATGCCCAGGGGACACATTCACATCCAGGTCCACTTGACCTCCCTGTGGCTGGCTACCCTCAATGTAGTGAGTCACTTCCTCCTCGAAGTGCTTCCCTCCCTGGCCGGGGCCAGCAAAGCTGCAGCAGGTGGGCCACAGGGAGATCCCAGCCAATGCAGAAGGCCCTGGAGTCTCCCCTCACATGCCACCCAGTCCCAGCCTCTGGTCCCCTGACTGGCTCCACCTTCATCCTGATGGGTGGACTTCGGAATGTCCCAGGATCTTCAGTTCTTAATCTTTTCTCTCTTACACTCCTTCCTCAGCAATGTCATCTGAGCTGTGGTTTCAGCATCTGTGTGCCGATGCCACCCATGAAGATCACTCTGACTCTCTCAAAGGCACCTCAAGGGTAAGTTGAGCCAGCTCCTGACACATCCACAACACACACCAGTACCCCCCAGATCTCCTACCCATTGCAGTAGGTGGCAACCTTGTCCTTCCAAGGTGCTCAATCAAAAGCCCGGGGAGCTAAGCGACTGTGACTCTACCATTGTCCCCCACCATCCCTCAGCAAGCTCTCCAAACCCACCCAGGGACCCCAGCCATGCTGGTCTTCAACTAGAGCACTGTAATTGCTCCTAACTCATGTCTTGCCCTCTTGGCCCCTGGCCAACGATGACTGTTAACACAGTGATCATGAGAAAGCAGAGGCTGCTCTTTAACTCCTGAATCACTAGCCTCTGTGCCCCTCACCCTCCTCCCTCTAAAGGAAACCCATCATCTTTGCCATGGCCTTCAATGCCCACAGAAACTGGCCCCTGCCTCCTTGCCAGCCGTGTCTCCCAAACCTCCCTGCTCCAGACACAGTGACCTCCCTGGGGCTCCTGCAGCCCACCAAGCATGTTGCTTCAGACCCTCAAAGCAGGGCCCGAGACAAGCCCTTAGGGCAGGTAGTTGATTTGGAAGGTGATGCCAGGAGGCAGAACTGAGAGAGAGGAAAAAAGCCGATCAAGGGGTATGTCATCGTTGGTGGCTGGGGGCTGCTGGGACCCCTGAGAAGCCTTCCGAACCATCCCCTTGGAGGATACGCAGCTGGGGCATTGTCCATGCTCCTGCCCTACCGCATAAAGGCTGCTGCAACTTTGCCTCCCCATGCTCCTTAGGAAGACCCCAAGGCAGAAAAGGGAGAGACCCAAGGCATGGCTTGAGGGGGACACTATAGTGGGGGGGTGAGTCTAAGCACAGAGAACTGTCTCCCACAGCTGTGAATGAAGACAGGCAGGCCAAGGGCTGTACCGGGGACACCTGAGACCTTTGCTGTCTGAATGTGGTCTTAGGCCCTGGCCAGGAATGTCCTTACTCCCCGGTGACATGCTCCTCACTCCTTTCAGATCCCTGCTTGAAGTCACCCTACCCAGAGCCATCCCTAAGCCCCTATTGATGGAGAAGCCCCATGGCCACCACTCTCCATCCTCCTGATTCTGCACTAAGAGGGATGTGAGAGCAGCTCTCATCACCTCCTGATATAGTTCATATTTATCAGTTTAGTTACAAGTCTCACTTACCAGAATACAAGCTCCCCAGAGTGAGAACTGCTCTGCTCTGTTTTGTTTACTATCTCCAGTGCCTAGAGTGGATCTACACACGAGAGACACTCAATATATCCCTTTTTTTTTTTTAAAAAAAAAGGATGTTGCAGTCTTTTTTTTAATGATTTTATTTATTTATTCATGAGCGACAGAGGTGGGGAGAGAGAGAGAGAGAGAAGCAGAGGGAGAAGCAGGCTCCCAAGGAGCAGGGAGCCCGAGGCGGGACTCGATCCCAGGACCCTGGGATCATGACCTGAGCCGAAGGCAGACGCTTAACCATCTGAGCCACCCAGGCGCCCAATATATCCCTTTTGATTGGACAAGTGAATGAGTTTCAGCAAAATGAAAAATGAGTCCAAAGGAAAGATGTAGAATAAGGGAAACAGCGGTGGTGACACTGAAATAATTTGTAGGCATTTACTATGGAAAAAAAATCAAACATACAAAGTAAGCAGAATAGTACAATGGACTCCCATGTACAATCACTCAGTTTCAACAGTTATCAACCTTTTGTCTTTCCTACATCATTTATAACTCCATCAACCCCTCACTCTATTCAATTACTATTTTTATAGGTAAAAGGGTTGGTTTCCTATGCACATTTTATAGAAATAAACACACATACGCACATTTGTATAGAAATAAACAAAGACCACACAGATGAGAAAAGCAAGTTATTATTCTGAACTTGCTATAGGAAGGGGGTCAGCCACGGTCACTTGTGTGTTGGCAGCGACTCGAGGCAGGCGGAGGAGTGGGAAAACTTTGTAGGGGAAAAAAAGAGGCTTCAGGTATACCCTGCTTGGAGGCTGTTGGCCCAGGGAAGCTGTAGGCGAGCTAATGGTAAGCAGGGCATCCTATGTGATTGGTTAGGGGGAGCACATTTGTCTTCCTCTGGTTGGTCCTAAGTTGTAAGTGGGAACCAAAATTAAGGAAGCTGTCTGTTATTAATCAAAGCCTTGCATTTTGGGGCAATTGTTATTGAAGTTACTGTTTAGCTTCCTAGATTGTTACTAGAGATAGCAATCTGGCTTCCTGCAAGTCTGACTCATAGCAGGTTGGCTTTCTGGGCTGATTATTGCAGATAAAGAGTTGGTTTCCCGCGCAGGTTACTGCAGGTTGTGGGTCAGAGTTCTATTTTTGTATACAGTCTGGCCATTGTCTATTTGGTTTCTCAATTGAGATATACAAATATTAGCTATATAATTTTGAGAAATGGGAATACCCATGTCACACATACTCCTGACATGATATAGAACAAGGTTTAAGTTATTTTTAATTGCTAAAAAAAAATGTGAAACTTAGATGTTCAGTTAATTCTGGGTACATGAAAGGAGGATGAATGAATGAATGAAATTTAAATCCTAGATCCTTGCAATATAGGAGGTTGCAAGAGGGAGAAAAGGAGAGTGGAAGCATACCATCATACTTGTTTCTTGATAGAGGAAATATAGTGCTGATTAAATTTAGACTTAATAGAAAAATATAAATTTAAATATTTCTATACAAATTTAAGAGTAACTACTAGAAAAATAAAAATATAATGGGTGGCTTTCAGTACACATTAAAATGAAGATAACTTTAAAAAATGAAGATAACTTAATTCAATTGTTTTTTTGAATAGTTTTTGAGGTCTTACTATGTCCTGGGCACTGTTCTAGGTATTGAAGGTACAACAAAGAACAAACAGACAAAACTTCAGCCCTCATGGAGCTTACATCCTTGTGAGAAAAATGAAAATAATCAAAATAAACAAGTCAATCCACAGCATATTAGCCAGTGATAAATGCTATGGAAATCAAGCAGGAAAAGGGATGAGGAAGTGCCAGAGGTGGTTTGCAGTTATATTTTTATTTTATTTTAGATCTTATTTATTTATTTCAGAGAAAGAGAAAGATAGCACGCACAAGTGGGGGGAGGGGAAGAGGGAGAGGGAGAGATCTCAAGCAGACTCCCGACTGAGTGCGGATCCCACGACCCTGAGATCATGACCTGAGCCAAAATCAAGAGTTGGATACTTAAACCGACTGAGCCACCCAGGTGCCCAGTTTGCAGTTTTAAACAGAGCGGTCAGGAAAGGCCTCCATGTGAGTAGAGACCAAAGGAGGTGAGGCAGCAAGTTATGTGGATCGAAGGGAAGAGAATCCCAGACCAAAAGGGCAAAACTTCTGTGGTGGGGGCTTGACTAGTGCAGCAAGGAGGCCAGTGTGGCTGAAATGGAGTGAGTGAGGGGGTAGCAGAGGGCATTTGGTGAAAGAGAAAACAGAGGTGACAGGGTTTGCTGACAGATTGGATAAGGAGCATGTGGTGGGCAGCTCTGAAATGGCCCCCAGTGATCCCTGTGTCCAGTGCAATTCCTGCCCCTTGAGTGTAGGCTAGACTTAGTGACTCACTTCTAGAAAATAGAACACAGCAGAAGTTATGATATGTCACTTCCAAGTTTAGATTATAAAAAGACTGTGGTTTCTGTCTTGATTATTCTCACTTCTGATCACTTGTCTGGGAGAAGCTGGCCATCATCACATTAGAACACTCAGGGCACTTATGGAGAAGTCTGAGTGGTAAGGAAATGAAATCTCTGGCCAGCAGCCAGCAAGGAGCTGAGACCTGCCTTGTGAGTCAACTTAGAAATGGATCCTCATCCAGTTGAGGCTTCAGATGAGACTGCAGCCCCAACAAACAGCTCAACTGCATCTTCATGAGAGACCTTGAGCCAGAACTTCCCAACTAAGCCACTCCTGTCCCACAGAAATTATAGCATGTAAATGTTTGTTATTTTAAGCTGCTTAATTTGTTACATAGAAATAGGTAATTAATACAAGCTGTGTGATTTGACCAACTGGACAAATGGAAATCTTTGATACTCTTAACTGGAGCAGTTTTAATGGGACAGTGGAGGTTGAAAGCAAATGTGATTATTTTGAGTAATCTTGCTCTACATGGAAAAACAAAAGTTGGATAGTAGCTAGAAGTCTAAGAGAGGTCAAGATGGGGTTTGTTTTTTAGGGTGAGAGAAATTATTGTCTCTTTGTATGATTTCATAGGAAATATCCAGTGGAAAAGGAAAAATTGATGATGCAGGAGAGATTAATTGGAGAAACATCCTGCGTCACATGAGATGTTGAGGTCTAGGGAACAAGGAGTCTCACTAGGAGCAAAGACAGTTTATCCATTGAAGCAAATGTGGAGGATATTAGAAGCAGACACCAGTAGGTGGGTAGATGTGAGTGGAGCTAGTGGACATTACTTATTTCTTCTGTTTTCTCTGTGAAATAGAAGTATACATAAAGCAAAGTACACAATGTCTGCTGAGAGCATGGCACTTCAAGTAGAGAAGAGAAGATATAAAACAGCTATCTGGGAGAATGGGGGAGGGAATGAATGAGAGACTAGAGTGTGACTGCCAGGCAACTCTGTGAGCCCCTTGATGTTGGTGACTATGGATCCAAAGTGAAATCAGCTGCATGGTCATGGACTTTTCTCCAGCCTGTTAAGGTTGTGGGCACAGATACAGGCAGACAAAAGTAGGTTTCACCAGAATGGGTCTTTGCCATGAGCAAGGGCATAAGAGGGAAATGAATAGTGAAAGGCCAGTGAAAAATTGGTAAGCCCAGCAGATTTTAGGTTCTGGTGAGTTTGAACAAAAACTGTAAAAAAAAAAAAAAAAAAAAAAAGGAATGTGGGAAAGGAAATAAGAAAGCATAATAAAGAGAAAACCTAAAATAAGATGGCAGGAGTAAGTCAAATCATATCAAACTTCACAATAAATGCAAGTGGGTCAAATTCTACTTTTGAAAAATGGACTCAGACTGGGCAAAAACATATTCCATCTATATATATTTACAAGACACATGCACAAAATATATTACACAAAAGATTTAAAATATAGAAATAGAAAAAAGTATACTAGACAAGTGCTACCAAAAAGTGGGCATTCATGTGTGAATTTCAGACAAGATAAAAATCGAGGTACTAAGCATTAAAAGGAACTAAGATTGGTAATTCATATTCATGAAAATTACAATCTACCAGGAAAGTGTAATAGTCATAAATGTTTATGTATATAATAATTTAGTTTCACAGTCAGCTTCCTTAACTGAAAGACAGAGAGAAATTGTGAAATTCACAATCACTGTGGGAAATTTTAGGAGATGTTTGTCAGAAGTCAGCACATAAGAGATACCAAAGAGAAAAAAATACAAAAATTTTGAATTACTATAAACTTAACCACAAATATGATAAACTTTTACCAAAAACAGAGAATTCATATTTGCTTCAACCACAGGTACCACATATTAATCCTCAAAAAATTTCCATTCAATTCCAAAAATCAATATTCCTAAGACTACTACGTAGTGATGAAATAGAAGTTGAAATTTAATAATGAGGGAATTAAGCTCCAAAGTCTACCAACTTCAAAATATTTTTAAAAGCTTTCTAAGTAACTCTTGAATTATGTAATGACAGATACAGTTACAAAACAATGTCATTTATATTTAAACTGCCTCAAAACAATGCCACATGTGTTTTATGAGTATATATGCCTGTACTAAATGAGCAGACAAAAATCTGAAAGTGTGCCATTATTCCTCCCAGTGAGCACAAATCAAAACCCTGGACATTAAATATAAAACAAATATAAAAAGACTCAAAACAGTGGAGTGTGGAAGACAGACTGGCTAGGTACCTCAGGACCCAAGGAACAATAGTGGTGGTTTCCCTGGGTTTCTTTTGCCTCATATATCCCAGACTTGGAGCTGAAGAGTCAGCAACCCAGAAAGTGCAGAGTATAGACCAAAAAAGCTCCAACAAAACTGGCTTAGTCTAGCCCAAGGACAGGAAAGGAGCAGCCCACTAAGAGAGAAAACTTTAGAAAATCACTGCTCTCCTCCAACCAAACATCATAGAAAAAACTGTGACCTCAACCACACCCACACCAGCAAAGGCCTAGACTTCTACCAATATCAGAGAAAGCCAAGTGTGATGCTGGGATCTTCCATCCCCATTAGCTGTGTCAGTGAGGACCACACAGAAGCCAGAACTCCCACCCCCACCCAGCACTAACAAGGATCCCTGCTTCAGGTGTCAACAGAGGCTGAGTGAGGAATCTGAGCTTCTAATTCCACCTGGTTGTAAGGAGGAGCTACCCCCAACTTTCCTTGCTAGAGTAGTGGCAGAGAGACCCAGCTAAAACACAATGTTTGAATAAGATCCAGAGTCTCACAACATAATATGAAAATGTCCAGGTTTCTATGAAGAATTACTAGTCATACCAAGAACCGGGAAAATATCAAACTAAATGAAAATAGACATTCAACAGATGCTGACAGCTAGATGACAGAGATGTTAGAATGATCTGGCAAAGACTTTAAAGCAGCCATCATAAAAATGACTCAACAAGCAATTACGAATATACTTGAAATAAGTGGAAAAAACAAAGTCTCAACAAAGAACTAGAAGATATAATAAAGGCCAAAATGAAATTTTAGAACAGAAAAATACAGTAAGTGAAATAAGTGGATAGCCTTAATAAAATGAAGAGGACAGAGGAAAGAATCAGTGAACTGGAAGGTAAAATAGAAGTTACCCATCTTGAACAACAGAGAGAAAGTAGAACAGAGCCTCAGGGACCTGAGAGAGTATAACAAAATATCTAACATTCATGTCATTCAAGTCCCAGAAGGAAAGGAGAAAGAGGGTAGGCGGAAAAAGTACTCAAAAATAAAATAGGGGCTGAAAACTTATCAAATTTGGCAAAAAGGATAAACTTTAAGATTTAAGAAGGTGAGTAATCCCAAACAGAATAAAAACAGAGAAATCCATGTCAAGACACATGATAATTAAATTTTTGAGACATATAAAGAAAAAAGAATCTTGAAAACAGAGAAAAATGTCCTCTTCAAATGACAGTGCATTTTTCCTCAGAACGATAGAAGTGAGCAGGAAGTGAGCACAGTATTCTTCAGATGCTGAAAGAATGAACTGCCAACCCAGAATCACCCAGTGAAAATATCATTCTTACTCTTGTTCTCAATCTCGGATGAAGGAAAACTAAGAGAATTCATCACCAGCAGAACAACCCAAAAAGAATGACTAAAGGAATTTTTCTAAATAAGCAATAATAGAAGGAATCTTGGAACATCAGGAGAGAAGAAAGAACGTGGCAAACAAAAATATGGGTAAACACAACAGATTTTCCTTCTCATCTTGAGTTTTCTAAATGATGTTTGATCATTGAAGCAAAAAATAGCATTTGGATCTAGTTCTAAATTTATGAGGAGGAAATATTTCAGGCAATTATGTTATATATGAGAGAGGGTAAAGGAAGGAAACAAAAATAAGATTTCTGTACTTCATTCAAACTGACAAAACAGTGATACCAGTAGAGTACAATAAGTTATGTATATGTAATGTAATACCTAGAGCAACCACTAAAAAAGCTATAGAAAGAGATATACTCAAAAACATTAGACATACATCAAAATGAATTCTAAAAAATGTTCAGAAAGTCAGGAAACATAAAACAAAAAGTTTAAAGCAGAAAACAAAAAATAAAATGGAAGACTTAAGCCCTAACATGTCAATAATTACATGAAACACAAACAGAGATTGGCAGAGTGGATTTTAAAATATGACCCAACTATATGTCATTTGCAAGAAACTCACTTCAAGTATAATGATAAAGGCAGTATGAAAATAAAGAAAGGAAAAAGACATACCACACAAGCATTAATCAAAAGGAAGTAGTAATGGCTATATTAATATCAACTAAAGTATTCTTCAGAGCAGAAAAAGTTACCAAAGACAGAGAGAGACATTATGTAATAATAGAGTCAATCCATCAGGAAGGCATAGCAACATTAAATGTATACACACCAAACAACAGAGCTACAAAATATGTGAAGCAAAATCTAATAGAACTGAAAGGAGAAATAGATAAATCAAAATTTGTGGGACACAGCTACAGCAGGGATGAGAGAGGAATTGCACCAAATGCATATAATAAAGAAAAGCTCAAATAGATTATCTAAACTCCCCCCTTGTATTAGTTTACTAAGGCTGCCATTACAAATACCACAGACTGAGTGGCTTCTGGGGCCTCTCTCCTTAGCTTGCAGATGGCTGCCTTCTCACTATGTCCCCCTGTGTGTGTCTGTCTTAACCTTCTCTTCTTACGTGACCACCAGTCATATTGAATTAAAGTGCCATCCGTATGACCTCATTTTATCTTAATTCCTTCTTCGAAGGCCCTGTTTCCAAATACAGTCACATTCTGAGGTACTCAGGTTTAGGACTTCAAAATATGAATTTGGGGGGAGGAAACATAATTAGCCCATAACACTTCTCAAAAACCTAGGAAAAGAATAGCAAAATAACTGCGAAACAAGCAGAATGAAGGAAACAATGAAGATAAGAAAAAAAGTCAGTGAAATTGAAAACAGAAAAACAATAGAGAAAAATCAATGAAACAAAGAGTTGTTTGATCAGTAAAATTGAGAAGCTTCCAGCAAGACTGACAAAGAAAGAGAGAAGTCACAAATTACCAATTAGGAATGAAACAAGGGATATCACTACAGACCCTGCAGGCATCAAAAGGAAAATAAAGAAACACTGTGAATAACTCTACACACATAAATTTGAAAACTTAGACAAAATGGACCAACTCCTTGAAAAACACAACTAGTATAACTCATCCAAATAAAATGGGTAATTTGTTTTTTTTTTTTTTAAGATTTTTTTTATTTATTTATTTGACAGAGAGATAGAGAGCACAAGTAGGCAGAGTGGCAGGCAGAGGGAGAGGTAGAAGCAGGCTCTCCGCTGAGCAGGGAGCCGGACATGGGGCTCGATCCCAGGACCCTGGGATCATGACCCGAGCCGAAGGCAGCCGCTTAACTGACTGAGCCACCCAGGCGCCCCTAAAATGGGTAATTTGAATAGGCTTATACCTATTAAGGAAATTAAATTTGTGACTTTAAAAACTCCCCAAAAGAAATTTCCAGGCCCTATGATTTCACTGGGGAATTCTACCAAATGTTTAAAGAGTTAACACCAATTCTAAACAAGCTCTTCCAGAAAATACAAGAGGAGGAACCATTCTCAATTCATTTTATGTAGCTAGTATTGCCTGGAGGCCAAACTAAACAAAGAATACAAAAAAAGAGAAAACTATAGACCAATGTCCTTCATGTGGATAGGTGTAAAAATCCTTAACAAAGTAACAGCAAAGAGAATTCAGCAATATAAAAAAAAGAATTTTAGGGGTGCCTGGCTCACTGTTAGTAGAACATGTGACTCGATCTCAAGGTTCTGAGTTTGAGCCCCACATTGGGTCTAGAGTTTTTACTTAATTAAAAAAAATTAAAATTAAAAATTAAAAACAAAAAAATAATAAAAGAATTTTATACTATGACCAAGTAAGTTTATTCTAGGAATGTAAGGTCGGTTCAACATCTGAAAATTAATCAATGTAATCCACTACATTAACAAGTTAAAGAAGAAAAATCATATGATCACATCAATTGATGAGGAAAATACACTTGATAAAATTCAACACTCACTCCTGAAAAAGAAAGTTTCAGAAAAATAGTAACAGAGAGAACTTTCTCCACTTAATACAGACCATCTACAAAAAAATCTATAGCTAACATTACACTTCATGGTGAAAGATTGAATGCTTCCCCCTAAAATCAGGACAAGGCAAGAATGTTCATGTTCACCACTCTTATTCAACATAGTGCTGGAAGTTATAGCCAGTGCAATAAAGGGAGGGGGGATGAGATAAGGAAATAAAAGACATACAGATTGAAAGGAAAGAAATAAAACTGTTGTTCTTATTTGCAAATAACATGACTCTCTAGGTAGAAAAGCCTAAGAAATCAACAACAACAAAAATCTCTTAAAACTATTAAGTGAGACCAGCAAGTTTGCAGGATACAAGATAAACATACAAAAAAAAATACAAGAATGTTATTTCTATATACCAGCAACAAATACATGGATATGGAAATTAAAAATATGCCATTTACAGTAACTCAAAGAAAATGAACTATTTTACTTACTTACTTATTTATTTATTTATTTATTTATTTATTTATTTATTTGACAGAGAGAGACACAGTGAGGGAGGGAACATAAGTAGGGGGAGTGGGAGAGAGAGAAGCAGGCTTCCCACTAAGTAGGGAGCCCCATGCAGGGCTTGATCCCAGGACTCTGGGATCATGACCTGAGCCTAAGGCAGACACTTAACAACTGAGCCACCCAGGCGCCCCGAAAATGAACTATTTAGATGTAAATCTAACAAAACATGTTATGCTGAAAACTATACAGTATAATACTGCTGAAAAACCTCAAAGAAGATCTAAATAAATGGAGAGACATATAATAAGAGACTCAACATACTGAAGATGTTGATTTCCTCTAAATCAGTCTATATGCCTAACACAATTCCTATAAAAATCTCAGCAGGATTTTTTGTAGATATATATGATTATTATAAAATTTATATAGAAAAACAAAAGACCTAGAGTAGTTAAAACAATCTTGAAAAAGAAGAACAAAGTGGAAGAAATCAGTCTACCCAATGTTAAGATTTTTACGTTGCTACAATAATTAAGACTGTGTGGTCCTGGCAAGGGGGGAGACACATAGATTTATGGAACAGAACAGAGAACACAGAAATAGACCCACAAAAATATGCCCAACTGATTTTTGACAAAGGAAAGATACCCTTTTCAACAAATGGTACAGGAATAATTGAACATCCTTAGTCATGGAACTGAACCTTGACCTAAGTTTCATATCTTATACAAAAGTGAATTCAAAATGGATCACAGAGATAAGTGTGAAACTTAAAACCAAAAAAAAAAAAAAAAAGAAAAATTTGAGATCTAGGGCTAGGCAAAAAGTTCATAGACTTGACATCAGAAGCATGATCCTTGAAAAGAAAAATTAGTAACTTGAGTTTCATCAAAATTTAAAACTTTTGCTTTGTAAAAGAACCTGCTTTGAGGATAAAAAGTAAGGTATGTAGTAGGAGAAAGTATTTGGAAACTACATATCCAAACTAAGAACTGGTGTCTAGAAAAATCATTTTATGCCATTTTGTAGGACATTTTCCTGCTTAAAAAACTTACAAAACTCAACAAGTGAAAAAAATTTTCAATTAGAAAATGGGCAAAAGACATGAACAGACATTTCACTGAAGATAATATATAGGCGTCAAATAAGCATCTGAAACAGTATTCAACATCATAAACTGTTAGGGAAGTGCAAATTAAAACCACAATGACATATCATCATCAGAATGGCTAAAATAAAAAATAGTGACAACACCAAATGCTGATGAAGATGTGGAGAAATTGGATTACTCATACATTGTTGGTGGAGATGTAAAATGGTACAGCTGCTCTGAAAAAGTTTGACAGTTCTTAAGATAAACAAAAACAAAAAGCTAAACAGGCACCTACCACACAACCCAACAATTGCACTGCTGGGTATTTATCCCAGAAAAACGAAGACTTATGTTAACACAAAAACCTGTATACAAAAATCTATAACAGCTTTATTTGTAACAGCCAAAATCTGGAAAGAATCCAAATGTCTTCCAATGGGTAAATGGTTTAAGCAAACTTCCGGACAGCTATACCATGGAATACCACTCAGTAATAAAAAGGAACAAGCTATTGGTACAGACAACAACCTGAATGAATCTCTGAAGAATTATGCTGAGTGATAAAAAACAATCCCAAAAGGTTACCTACTATATGATTTTATTTCTATAATATTCTTAAAGTTACAAAATTGTAGAAATGGAGAACAGATTAGTGGTTGCCAGGGGTTAAGGAGGGATGGGGTGAGAGGAAAGTGGGTGTGATTATAAAGGACATCATGAGGGATCCTTGTGGGGGTGGAAATGTGCTATCTCTTGACCATATCAATGGCAATATCCTGGCTGTGACACTGTACTAGAGTTTTGCAAAGTTGTGCTGATGGGGGAAACTGGGTAAGGAGTATATGAGGTCTTTCTGTATTATTTCTTCCAACTGCATGTGAATCTACACTAATACCCAAATAAAAATTTTAGTTTTAAAAAACAATGAGGGAGGGGCGCCTGGGTGGCTCAGTCGTTAAGCATCTGCCTTCGGCTTAGGTCATGATCCCGGGGTCCTGGGATCGAGCCCCACATCGGGCTCCCTGCTCAGCAGGAAGCCTGCTTCTCCCTCTCCCACTCCCCCTGCTTGTGTTCCCTCTCTCGCTCTGTCTCTCTCTTTCAAAAAAAATAAATAAAATCTTTAACAATAACAACAACAACAAAAAACAACAATGAGGGGCGCCTGGGTGGCTTAATCGGTTAAGTGTCTGCCTTCAGCTCAAGTCGTGATCCCAGGCTCCTGGGATCAAGCCCCAGCAGCAGGCTCCCTGCTCAGAGAGGAGTCTGCTTCTCCCTCTCTCTCTGCCTGCCGCTACCCCTGCTTGTGTGTGCGCCTGCTCTTTCTCTGTGTCAAATAAATAAAATCTTTTCAAAAAAATTTAAAAAAATAAAAAACAATGAAATTAGATGCAGACGAGCTCTAACTACACTGTTTAATTACTAGAGATTACACATATTTTATACTCTTGCAGGGTGGAGGGAAAGGTGATAGATTTGATTAATAAAAATGTAAAACATCCACACAGCTGAAGACACTATGAACATCAAAAGACGAATAACAAAATAGGAGAAATATTCACCATGTATAAAATAGAAAAGAACTGTAATACAAATTCAGAAAACGTTCCATCTAGTGAAACAAAACAATCTAATAGAGAAATGAGCAAAGCTTATGAACAGGTGATTCACAAAATAACTAGAAATGACTAACATGTGAAAATATGCTCAGCATTGCTTGTGATGAGGTGAACGCAGATGAAAATCCCTGTGAGATATGATTTTGCACCTAACACATCGGCAAAAATAATTTTTTCCTTAAACTTTTTATTTGAAAGCAATTTTCAACTCAGTGCAAAGAACTCCCTTATACCACTGACCCGTATTCATTGGACTGTTCATATTTTGCTACATTTGTCTTCTTTTCTCTACCTCTCTCTGTGTGTGTCTCATATGCATACATAATGTATGTATATGCATGTATTTATATGTAGTTTCTTCTCTAAATGATTTGACAATAAGTTGCATACCTCCATGGCTCCTTACTCCTAAATATTTAAACCTTTGTCTTCTACAAACAAAGACATTTTCCTACTTGACCATGATACATTTATCAAGTGCCGGAAGGTTAACATGGATATAGTTTTTATCTGTTAGTCATACTTTCATATATTATCTGAAGTCATACTTTAATTTTGTCAGCTGTCCTGATATTGTCCTTAATAACATTTTTTTTCCAGTCCAGAATCCCATGTTGCATCCTATTGTCATATCCCAATAGACCCCTGTAATCTGGAACAGCCTCCACCTTTCTTTGCTTGCATAACATTGACATTGATGAAGGCAACTGTCCCTTAAAGGTGTACAATGTGCCTCAATTTGGGGTTTGTGAGGTTGCCTCAGGATTAGATTCAGGTCTTGCGTTTTTGGCAGGAAGCCACCGAAGTGCTGTATGTCCTCTCAGTGGGTCACACCAAGATGGACATGGGAGTTGGTTCCATCACTGGTGATACTAACTTTGATTATTTGTTTAAATTGATACTGACTAGGTTTCTCAATTATAAAGTTGCTCCTTTTCCTTTTATAATAAGGAAGTATTTTTGTGGGAAGATACCCTGAGTCTGTGATTCCTGTTCAAATTTTCACCCATAAATTTAGCACTTGCTGATGATTCTTGTCTGATCAATTATCATAATTGCTGCCAAATGATGCTTTTTTTAAATTCTGTCTACATCGATTAGCTGAAATTCTACAATAAGTACAAGCTTTTCTTTATTTGTTTAATATCATTATAGACTCATGGAGTTTTCATTTTAATCGCTATAATTCATTACTATAATTTATTCTGATGCTCAAAATGTCCCCATTGTGTCAATGGGAGCCCCTTCAAATTAGCTTGTGTTCCTTTGACATGTCCCCATCATTCTTTGAATAGTTCCTTACTATCTGTCAAATAGAACTGTTCTAAGCTCATTTTTTTTTTTTTTTGTTCCCTGCCCTAGCCCTAGAATCAGTCATTTCTCCAAGGAGCCGTGATTCCTGGTTCCTTTTAGCAGAGACAATATTTAGAAACCAAGATTTGGGCACTGAATGTTGCTACTGGGGTGTTTGCAAAATTTGTAAAGATTAAAAGTATCCAGAATTAGTGAAGTCATGGGGAAAGAGCACTCTTGTTCTCAGTCAGAGGAAGAGTAACCGGTGCAGGAGTTTAAGAATGACATTTGGCCACACTTGTCAAATGCAGATCGGTGTGCACTTGGACACAGCCAAGCCACGTATAGGAATCTCTTCAACCCAAACTAGCATACAAGTACATAAAAGCAACGCAGTGGAAACAACCACAGTGTCCAGTGACACAAGTTAGCTAAAGAAATCATAATACCTCCTTCCTAAAGAATACTCATCATATGTTGGAAACGATGAGCCAGGTTTAAGTCCATGAATTATTATTGGATAAGAAGCAACTTATAGACTGCTGTGTGTAGTCTGAATTTTTTCTATTTAAAATAAGATGTGTGTGTCTTACATAGTGAGTGTGTTTGTGTAAGAAAACTCTGAAAGACACATTCTAATCTCCTAGGCAATGTTATCCCTCTGAGTTTTAGAGAGAGGGGTGTAGAGGTGAAAATATGGGAGCAGAAAATTATAGTTTTTATTTCATACACTTCTGAACTATTTGAAGTTTTATAGCAGCCTTGTATTTCTTTCGTAATTTTTTTTTAAAAAGCATTAAGAGATAATAGGGGAAGAAGAGACAGCCAGCTCCTAGCCTAGAAGACTCGCCAGTATTGTTGAACAGTAAATTAGCTTTAAAAGTAAAGAAAAAGGTGTTCATCAGAAGTGGGGTCAAACAGCTTTGGAAACAGAGGAAGAAAAGAAGAAAGAGAGAAAAGTTTGGCGGTGTTTGCTCACACGTGCCCTGGAGCAGAGGAAGGGACTTGGACCAAGGTCTTGGCTCTCTGTGGAATGGCCCCATAGGCTCTCCCAGGCTATTGAACATTCCAGGTGTCCGCTCCCAGCTCTGATTCTGGCTCCCCACCCTCCTTCAGAAGGTAAATGGCTTTCCCAGAGTGGTGCATGGCAGGAGGGAATGTGGTGGCCAGGAGGTTTAGGACCAGAGGCCTTAGACCTGGGCTGTGCTGTTCTCTCCCACCTCCCAATCTTATAGCTAGATAGTACTACCACATGTGATTATGAGCACCTGGAGCCACACTTTCTGAATTCACATCCCTGGTTCCTGCTTAACAACTTGGACAAGTTCTCCCAACCACTCGATGCCTTAGTTTTGATACCTATAAAATATCCCCCATGGGGTTGCAGGAAGATCAAATGAGTAAATATGCCAAGTGCTTAGGAGAGTAGCTGGCATGTAGTGAACACTTGAAAAAACGTCATTTGTATTATTATCATTCCTAGCAGTTACCGTGGGCACACCCTTGTCTCAAAATGTAATGGAAATGCACTAGGGTTTCAGTGTTACTTGTGAGGCTCGCTGATAGTTTGCCATCATGGTGTGCATTAGTTAGGAATGCTTCCTGCTGCAAGAATTCCAAACACAGCAGCTTAAACAAATAAGGTTTTGTTTTGCCTCAGTTTACAAGAAGTTCTGTAAGTAGACAGATGCTGGTCTGTGTTCAGCACCTCAGCCCTGTCTGGGCCTGTCTCAGCAAGTGCTTAGCCTCTCTTTCCTGCTTTCTGCCTCAGTGTTGCAACACGGCTGCCCCAACTCCTAGCATCACATCCACCTTAAGGAAGAAGAGCAATGGAGAGAAAACTGGAAGCACCAACCACATGTGGCTCTTTTACCAAGAAAACAAGCCTTCCCAGAATCCCCTAGCTGACTGCCAATTATGTCTCATTTACCAGAACGGTGTCATTTGACCACACTTAGTTCAAGGCAGGCTGGGGACTATAGTTAGCTTTTCAACCTCAGTAGTGCAGATCCCAAGGGAGAGGACGTCGGGAATGACCTCTGCACAGCCTGTCACTATTTCTTTTCCCTATTAAAGAAAAATCCGTGTGACCGACCATGTTTTAGCAAATCAGGAGTAGGTGGTGGCATTCAGCAAATGTTTCCTCAGCAGTGAGACCTTTGTGGTGTTTCTGTCCCTCTCCTGCTCTTGGGGTCCATCTAAAGAGAGACTCACCTGTAGTGAAACAGGAGGGGGAGGGACCTCTAGCTGTGCGGGCCAGCTGAGAGCTCCCTTCTCTTGGGAACTCAGCAAAGCTGAGACTCACGGGGACCGGGATCCAGGGCATCCAAAGTCCCCAGATCCAACTTCTCAACGCAGCCAACCCTCTGCCAGAAACTGCCGTTGCTGCTGGCTCTAGGCCGGCGGAAGGAGCCAGAAGCAGTGAGTTTGCTGGCCCCAGCCCTTGGCAGCAAGAGCGCCTCTGCTCTTTTCCTTCTGGACCATAACCTGTTTTCCATCTTCCGGGCTCCCAGGGGCATGGGGCAGGCCGGCCTGGAATTAGGCGGCTCCCATGTGTGACAGCCCCACATCCGCTGGGCAGGCCAGGCTGATGGTATCTAGTTCCTGAGACCCCACAGTGAACTCAGACCCCAGATATTCTCTCCTGATAACAGCTTCACCTTTTTCATCTCTTTGAACAGATACCAACCGCTGGCTGAAACCCAAAGTCCTGGCTGAAAACTCCTCTCACTGCTTCCCAGAAACAAGCCTGGTCCGAGATGGGTGGTGGAGGAGGAGGAGCGATGGGCTGGGTGCCCAGGACTTGCTGGGTGCCCAGGACTTCTGCGTGCCTCGGCGAACTTAATGTCTTCTCTAGGACCCTGTTCCGCAGCAGGAAAGTGAAGGGAGCACACCTGAAGCGTCCTGGGGTTGCTCTCCTCCACGCACATCAGGCAGTTCCCCTGGCCCCCGCTCAGGGCACCTGGGCTGTCCACCAGGGCCACTGCTGGCTCTGGGGCCAGCCACGGGCCACCTCTGGCTGTAGAGCCATAGCCATGGTCCCAGGCCTTGAAGGAAGGCACTTTATTATTTCTGAGTTTGTGGGAAGTGCACTTTGAACACATTTGCACCAATGGAGGAAACAATATCTCTCCCAAGAGGCCAGAAAAAAAGGAAAATTCAATTTGCCCTGACATCCAGCCCTCCGTTTCTGCTCTCACTACCTGCGTTCTTGGCCATCGAGAGGCAGCAAATCCTCTGGGGCCCGGATGAAGAGGAAGGGAACCAGATGCTGTTTCAAACAGGGATTTTTTTCCCCTCAATTCAGTAGCAAGTTTATATTTTCTTTCAGAATGATTTTAGCCACCCCCCAGCCCCCCAGCCCCCACTCCCACCGATGGAACAGTACTTAGACTGTTCAGGACACCTCATGTCCTGTTGGCACCATCTCGGTTCCTCTCCTAGTAGAAGGCTCATCCCTCTTTCGCACAAAGTCACTGCCCCCACAGCCTCCCTCGCACACCCCTCGCACAGCCTGAGATTGTGCTCTCCGTCACTCCATTTTTCCAGATGAAGAAACTGAGGCCTGGGAAGGCAGTCCCTTGCCTGAAACCATGGCCCCAGCCTGGTCCTGAGCCTGACGTCACAGCCCAAATATCCAGCTGTCTGCTCCTTCCTCGGCAGTGACCAGCTGCTGTGCCCCCCAGAGTCCCTGTCCTGCCCCCAGCACCTCTGAGGGCAGTCAAGCATGTCTAGGGTTGGCCTCTACTGCCCCTCTGTAAAGCTTATCAACCTTTATTTCTTTCAGCTTCTCGAAAACCACATGAAACAAGGCTGTAGATGCTACATGAGATTAAAGGCTGAACCTCGTCCAGGTCAGGAAATTCCAAGGGCAGTCTCCCAGCTTGGCTCCAGCTTTCTCGGTCACCCCCAGGGTAACTTGTCCGCCAGCCAGGAGGGTGGGATGTTAGGGGACCCGTGAGTGCCGCAGGGGCACCTGCATCCTCTGGAACTTCCTGAGGATCCAATGCTCTGATTTCCCAACCAGCTCCTAGGGACATTTCCAGCTCCCTCTCTGGGGACAACTTCCAGCCGGTCTCCCTCCCTCCTGTGTCCTGCTGTTTCCCTCTCTAGCCAAACCTTCCCTGTTGGGTTTATATCCTGCTCTTCCCCCATCTTTAAGACACCCCTCCACTGAACTCACTTTGTCCTTCAGCTGCTGCCCTATTTCTTTGCTCCTCGTGGCAGTAAAACTGGTTCAAATTGTGGTCCTATATCTGGTTTACCCCTTGAATGCTCTCTCAAGCCCTCTGCAAAGACTTTGTGACACCCTCACTGCCAGTGACCCTCGAGTTGCTAAACCCAATCAGCGGTTGGCCTCCCCTTACAGATGTCAGGGTGACTGAGAACCTCAGCCCCTGCTCCACCACGCTATCCTCACCTGCATTCCAGGCTCCCCACCCTGGCCCTGCCGCACCCGGTCCTCTCCTCCACTGCCTCCTATCTCCTGCCTCATGGCTCAAAAAGTCTCTACATGCTGCCCTGCCCAACCACCTCCTAACCCTCCACTGCAAGCTCAGACAGGTGTTCAGGGCTCAAACCCTAACCTGCAGGCCTCCCGAGACCTGCCTGCCTCCGTCTTCCCTCTGATGCAAAACAGCTCTTTCCTTATATCCACCTGCCATCTGGTTGCCTATAAAGGAAACCCAGGACCTGATGCCTCTGGTCATCTCCCTGCTACCACCCACCTCCCCAAACAGTCTTATCACCCACCTGGATCCTGTTAAAATGTGCAAATTTTCAAAGTCTGAAAGTCTCCCTTTTCCAGAGCTAGAGCAGAAACCCAAATGCTAGCATGACACCCCCACTTCCTCCCCCTGCCTCTTGCCTCTCTTGCTCTATTCTTACAAAGCTTGTCTCCTGAGCTCCCACAAACACATGTCCCCAAATCTAGCTCTGCTCCTGGGGCACCTTGGCTCTCTCTTCTTTGAGTATTATCTCAAATAACTCCTTCCCTGCACCCTCTACCCTGACACTCTCTGTTCCTCTCTGTGTTAGTTAGCTATTGCTGAGTAACAAGCAAACCCAAAATCTTAGTGGTTTAAGAAAACATTTGTACATTTGTTATCTCACAGTTTCTATGGTTCGGGAATCTGGATGTGGCTTAACTGTCCCTCTGGTTCAGGGTCTCTTGTGGGTTACAGTCAAGGTGTTGGCTGAGCTGTGGTCACCTCAGGGTTGGATCTTCAGGCTCCCTCCTGAGGCTGTGGGCAGGAATTGGCTCCTCGTGAGCTGCCCTCCATCCCTTTCCCAGGGGCCCAGCATAGCACTGCTCAAACATCAAAGTGAGAGAGGGAGAGAAAGGGAGTGCCAGTAAGACAGACTCCCCATCATTTGCAACCTCATCTTGGAAGTGACTTCCATCATTCTCCCTTTTGTATTCATTCGAAGCAAGTCCTAGGTCCAGCCCACCCTCAAAGGGAGGGGATAGCACAAGTATGTGAACACCTGGGGGTGTGAATACCTGAAGCCACTTCTGAAACTGGCTACCATGCTCTTCCTGCTGTTCTTCTCAAATAGCATTTGTTCTCATCATGGCATCAGATGCCATGAAATTTGCTCGTGTATTCTGTTCGTGGTCTCTCTCCCCGGGTAGAAAGCAAGCTCTCTGTGGGCAGCGATTTTTTGTGTTGTTGCGGGCTGTATCCCTACCACCTCCAACAGCATCATCACAGAACAGAGCAAGTGCTCATTGGGTAAATGCTAGTGAACTTCAGGAAGCTCTTTACAGTGCAGCATGAGTAATGGACATCCACCTCCCAGTGCTGGTACTTTCTTGGGGTTACACAGTGATCTGGTGACAGGCACTGGCTGGGGCCATCCTGATTACCTCAGCCACAGTGGCCAGGAGATCACAGTCCCACACCCTCTCAGAGCCTGGCCTTGCCCCTGTGAAATGAGACTCAGGCCCAGGGCCTGATCTCATCATCTCAAGGGCTCTGTAATAGAGTGGTGCCAATTTCATTCTTTTAAAATAGGTGTTTTCAAATATTTTTTTTAAATCATAATTTGTTAAAAACATGCCTAGGGGACAGTTTGGCACTATCTACCAAAGCTTTAAGTGCACACACTCGTTGACCCAGCAAGTTCAGAGGCTGGAATACTGATTTTTCACTACCTTCACACATGAATGCAAAGACAGGTGTACAAAGATGTGCAATGAAACTCTGTTTATAGTAACAAAAGAATAAAAACACTGCATGTCCTCCAGTAGGGGGGGCAGTTCAGTAAACTGGGGCACACCCAGACAGTGGACCAGCAGATGGCTGTCAGGAAGACCGCAGTGAGCCAGACGTCCCGATGGGGGTGCATCACCATCGCATTCATTCACTTAGCCAGCCAATATTCTTTGAGCACCTACTGTGTTCCAAGCGTTGTTCTAGGCACTACGGACACAGAAGAGCAAAGTCCCTGCCCTCAGAAGCTTATTTTATAGCGTAAAACCACACACGTGCAAATAAGCATGCAAACAAATACACTGATGAAATATAAAAGGGTTCTAAGGAAACACGCAAAGCAGACCCGGGACAATGTGGGAGCACTGCCTTATACAGCATGGCCTTGCTCTATTCAGGGAAGAGCAGAACAGGCCAGAGGGGCCCAAGTGGAGTGAGGAGGAGGAAGGTGAGGCCAGGGAAGTGGGGGGTAAGCTGGGGTGAGGGGGCAGCCACCCATCAGAGCTGGCTCCTGACCACTCACCCCTCAGGCTGCAGCCTTGGGTCAGGCAAACCAGTGCATGTTGCTGGGATATCAGCCCCTCCTCTTGGGCCTCCTCCATGTGATGGGGCCTTGCTATTTTCCAGCATCACTCTGGGGCAGTGGGGAGGACAGATTAGGAGGAGGTGAGGACAAGGGCAGGAGCTCCAGAGGTGGCCAGCATAACGGCCTAGAGAGGACAGCAGCTTGGATCAAGATGGCCATGACCAAGGTGAGTGGGTGAGACTCTGAAAACAGCAAAGAGAGAACCAGCAGAATATGCCGTTGGATCAGATTTGGGGAATGAAAGGAAGAAAGGAATCATGGGCAACTCTGTTTTTTGTCCTGAGAAACTGGGTGAATATGGGAAAAAGCTGAGGAAGAAGCAAGATTTGGGGAGTGGGAAGGGTAGGAATCAAGTTTCTTTTGGATGCATTAAACTTGAGACGCCTGCTCGGTGCCCATGTGGGAGAGGCCATGGAGGGCAGGCAGCTCCGTGAGTGGACTTCGCGGGAGGAAGGGCCGGGGGAGCAGCCGGGCAGCGGTGTGGCAAGCCAGGCCTGGATGGGGATGCCGAGGCGTGGGTGCCGAGTAAGCAGAGGGCCCAGGACGGGGATCCTTTGGGGACACTTTCATGTTTAGAAATGGAGATGAGGAAGGCACACCGATGAGGAAGAGGCTCTCCTCTTCCTGGTGGCAGGAGGGGGGCAGGAGTCTGGGAAGCCAGGTGAGGGGAGGCCTCGGAGGGGGTCGTTGGGCTCGTCCAGCACTGACAGGGGCTGAATGGGTGCAGAGGGTCGCTGCAGGCCCAGGGGGTAGAGGGCTTTCGCCTTCAGGCTTAGACAGGGACGGAGTTAGGGGCGTGGTGGGTACCACAAGGAGTACAGGAGCCAGGAGAATAACATTGTCAAGGGGGAGCAGGACGTTTTCCGTCAAGGGAACAGAGAAATAAGAGAGACATGGGGTCTTGGAGTTTGGATTCCCATATGAGGAGCATGTTTGCATTCTGAAGGGAATGTTCCAGTAGGTTTGAGGGGGGTGTTGGTGGGGGAGGTGCAGCCAAAGGACTGGAAAGGCAGACAGGGCAGGCTTAGGAGCTGTGGCTGAGTGCATGGTGCTTCTCCTCCAGGGTTCAGGTTCAGGTTTAGCCAGGTGAGCAAGAGAGCATGCCATTGCTGGCGGCGGGCGGGGTGGGGGGGGGGGGGGTGGGGGTGGGGGCGTGTACATGAAGTGTCTTGTCATGCCCACTCCCCAGGGCCCTTGCCTGGGCCCTGCTCTGTAGGTTTGCCACACCACCACGCTGGGAGGGGCGGGGTACCACTTTGAACCGGTTTTGCAGCCAAGGACATGAGGTTTGCTGCTGAGTTATAGAAGCCGGCGCTCCTGAGATGCAACTGAGGAAGGCCTCCATAAATGGGCAGCTTCTCCATGAGGGGACACGGGGACTCATGGCGGGGCTGACCTGGAGGGGAACGTGGGGCTGGATCAGGGGTGAGAGAGGCCCCAAACAGTCCAGGACTCCCACCTTGTGAGAAGTTCTGCACATGGCAGGGTTCAGAAAATGTTTACTGGAGTGCTCCTCCCTGTTTTCTAGACCCTGGAGATTGCTGACACCCCTTCCAAGTCTCAAACCCAATGGCCCCAATCCAGAATATGGACATTCAGAGAGAACTCCAATTAGATGCCAGAAAGCAGCAGCCCTGCCCACTTCACCCCATCTCAGACACCCTGAGGTACCAAGTCCTCCTCAAGTCCTGGCAGCCCTAAGTCGTGGCCACGAGTCAGTCCTTGTTCTGAGAATGACCAGGAGGCCAGAGGTTGCCGACCTAGGACCCCATGTGTGCCCAGCTCTGTACAAGGCCTCAGGGGAAGCGTGAGAGAGGAGGAGAGGGTACCCCTGTGCCCCTGGGCCTGAGTCCTCTGATACACATTGCTCCAAGGTGGGTGTCGCCCATGTGACAGGTAAGGAAGGAGGCCTCAAGTGGGCCTGTGAACATTGTCCCCCACCAGGCAGTGGAGGAGCAGGATGTGGGCCTGGGTCCTCGGGTGCAAGCTGCTGTCCTTGCATCCTCATCGATTCTTCCCTCGCGGTGGGTCCCAGAGGAGCCCGGCTCAGGGCACGAGTCCCTTGCATTGTCCCTTGCACGAGTGTCACAGGTAGAGAAGTGCAAGCTTGCTGAGTGTGCAGACCCCACCCCATTCAAATATCCCGGCCGGGGAGGAGCTGGCCCCCCAGGGTCTCCTGCCCCCACCCCCCAGGGCAGAGGAGGGGGCTCGGGTGCCCCCTACTGAAGAGGAGGCAGCCAGAGCAGAGGTCCCATGTCCCTCTCCGCCTGCCCTTGATCAGAGTGTCTGCCCTGGCAACATCACCTCATGCTGGCTGTGCCATTACTGATGGAATCACAGCTCGCCAGGCAGAGCAACAAGATTTATAAAATGCCCCAGGCACGACAAATCCTCCTTTTGAATGGGTCATTTGCTGAAGGAGATTCCACTGATGACTCATTTCAGACTGGAGAGTCCTGACATCACAGACGGTCAGAGCCGAGGAGCCTTGAGAGAGGCTCCAGGCTGATATCTGTGCTGATGGACCCATGGGACCAGCAGGGAACACAGGCATGCCCCAAGGAGTATTGGCTCAGCCTCACTTTGGTGGCGGTGGGGAGGCATTTTCAGACTGTGTCTCTCACTCCTGGTGGTGAATCGTATTCGGGACCTGCCCCCCCTTGATCCAGAGTCCCTGGTGTGACCTCTGACCCATGGTGTGGCAAGGATGCATTTTCCAAAAATAATCACAGCAATATTTCTGCTCTCCATGCTCTTCCAGAATCTCTCCACCCCCACTAAGAGGATTCTATTTCCACTCTCCTTGAAACTGGGCAGGCCGTTGTGACCTTTGTGGTGAAAAGAACATGGCAGAGGGATGCGGGGTGACTTCTGAGGCTAGGTCACCCTATGACTTTGACTGCCACGTCGTACGGAAGCCCAGATCCTATGGGGCGGAGCATCGGTGTCCTGGCCATCAGCTCCAGCAAACTTTGAAGTTCTGGGCTGACAACCAGCACCAGCCACAGTCCCATGAGGGAGATCTCAGCTGCTTCCAGCCCTGCCTGCGAGCCACCCCAAGCTCAGCTGAGTGGAACAGAGACAAGCTACCCTGGCTGAGTGCTGCCCAAATGGCAGACTCATGAGCAAAAGAGAGGATGGTGTTTTAAGACACGGTTTGGGAAGCGTTTGTTGTTCAACGATGGATAATGAGCACAGTGGCCTAGGCGATGCCGCGGACTTCCAGGGATTTCTGTCCCGGCGATGTACCACTGGCTCTGTAGATGGCTGATGGAAGACTCTGGGAGACTGTAGGGCTCCTCGCCCCGGAGGAACTCCAACCAGTCTGGGTCTGTGGGAAGGGTTGAGAGCCACATTCAACCGGATCCACCGCACACAGGGAGTGGGGGAGTGCCTCATGCCTGGAAGCTCTGACCGGGGTTTTCTAGTCAATGGGAACATGTTTTCATGGTAGCAAAATGCTAGGCGTTAGCCTTCTGAGTTAGATATTTGGTCATTTTCCCAAAGGTTGTGAGGTCTCCAAATCCCTTCTGTGAACCTGCAGCGAGCTGATTCTGGCCTGATGAGAAATGGCTTATTTTCAGCCTCCCCTGAAAGCAGCAGGCATGGGCCTGCTTTAGGAACAAAACTGTCACTAAGCTGAGTGGGTCAGGGGGGCTTTAAACAACACCCTGACATTCTCTGCAACAAGCTGCGCCAAGCGAAGGTCTGTGATTTTATTTAAAATACAGGTTGTACAATGATGCCTACACCTGTAATGCGCGTGAAGTTCTTTTTGTTAAAATAACACTGACCTGCTATTATGTGAAAGGACAAGCAAGCACTCGGGAGCCCATTCCCTCCGTCTCTTTGGCTGGATGGCGGTGCCCTAGTTGGGTCGCCACGGGGCTCCTGATCAATGTCACTGCCATCGGAGACATGGAAGAGGGGGCAGAAAATGTCACCAAGACAGTGGGCGATGTGGGCTGTGGGCTGTGGCCCCCTCATCTGCTCTGTGCCTCAGCAGCCAACACAGCCAGCAACTCCCAGGCGCCCATTGTCCCACAACATGCAGCCAAGCTCCTGCAGGGGCCACGGCGCCTAGAATGCAGCAGGCTGCCTTCCCCGCCAGCATCTGCCTCTAAACCTTGGGAAGTTACTAAATTCACTCCCGATTTGTGAGTCCATCAAAACAAAACAAACTAAAAAAAGTAAAAGCCCCAAAAATATCTGAAACACCAAACTCCCTACCAAAACATAAAAGTAATAGTGCTCTAAGTTCATGATCATAAACTTCTTTATCATCGGTAGCAGTTTCCTGGGGCTGCCACAGCAAAGCGCCCCAGACTGGGTGGCTGGAACAGGAATGTGCTCTCTCGCAGTTCCGGAGGCTGGAAGTCTGAAATCAGGGCCGACTCCTTCTGAGGGCCAGGAGGGAAGAATTCATTCGAGACCTCTCTCCTCAGCTGTGTCTCCTCACATCATCCCTCTGGGGGTGTCTTGGTGTCTAAATTTCCCTCTTTTTATAAGGATACCAGTCGTATTTGTTTAGGGCCTGCCCTGATGATGTCATTTTAATTTGATTACCTCTGTAAGGATCTTATCTCCAAATAAGGTCGCATTCTGAAGTGTTGGGGGTTAGGAATCCAACATATGGATTTAGGGAAACACATTTCAACCCATGCCACAATTCCAAGAGTAAAATTTGGGTTTATGTTTACCTCCTTAGTATGACTCAGTATGACACTATGGTAGCCTCATGGGCAACCCTGCAGCCATGTCAAAAAGGCAAAGAGCAGAGGGCACTCCCCTGGAGGCTGGGAGGCCTGCTTTGCTCTGTGGCCTGAGCCAGTCTCTCCAGGGCCTCAGTTTCTCCACCTGTCCCATGAGGTTTAGATTGGGGCCTTTCTCTCCCTGAGATTGTTCAGGGTCACTCGTACCTAGCTTTAGGCGACAGGTGTGAGGGCCTGCCCTGGGTCAGCTCAGTGTGAGCATGGGCAGCAGCATGGGGGACACATAGGCTCCCTCCGGGCGGCTCAGTGTGGTGCACACAAAGGAGGCGTTGATAGGCCTCCGTTGGAAGGACCAGGTTCTCATGTCATAAAAAACAGGAAACCAAGGGGCTCCTGGGTGGCTCAGTCAGTTCATTGTTTTTGACTCTTGGTTTCGGCTCAGGTCATGATCTCATGGGTCATGAGATTGAACCTCAAGTCAGGCTCCGCACTCAGTGGGGAGTTCTGCTTAAAGATTCTCTCCCTCTACCCCTCTCCCCACTTGCTCGCTCGCTCTCTCGCTCTCTCTTCCGCAAATAAATAAATAAATCTTAAAAAAAAAAAAAAAGGAATAGGAAACCGGGCCTTCCTCCATGAGATTCTTTACTACTAGCCCTGCAGGAATTTTCCTTGGGGAATGCAGAGCCCAGCAGATACAGAGGGCACACCTGAAGGGCCGTGACTACGGTTCAGGGTAAGAGCAGAGGGCCGGGCAGGACGTGGGGAGAGGCTGGTGTGGTAGGGAGCTGGTATCCCTGACCCCTGGCACCTGCTGCAAGTCCAGACCTGATAGAGTATAGAGGGGAGGTGGGGGCTTGGCAGGGAGGGACTAGGGGGGGTAAACCCTCTGTCCTCCTTGAATTTGTCTCTTCCAGGGTCTTGGTATCAAGAGACATAGGGCAATGCGTTCCTCTGCCCCTCAAGAGCAGGTCTGGAAAGGGTGTGGAGCAGGGAGCCAGCTGGAGGGCAGACCCCTTCCCTGGGGGCTGGAACCCAGCTGGCCCTGACACAGCTTTGCCCACCTGGCTGCCCAGGTGCCACATGCACACGGGGGGCAGCAGGGAGCAAGTATGGCCTCACCATGAAGGAGTGAGGGTACCTCACCGCTCACCTGGCACGGCAGGCAGCCAGACCAGCAGCTGCAGTGAGCCCCAGCTAGAAGCTTCCCTGCAGAGAAGTACCCCAGGGACTGGCCGAAGGGCTTGGACTTACGTCTCCTGGAAGGAAAGAGCGGACTCCAGGTTAGGGGTAGTGGGAATGAATGGTTGCTTAAGCCAGTGTCACCTAAACCAAGAGTTTGGAGCAGTCATTCTCACAGAGCAAGGATGGGTGTGTGTGACTGGTTACTGGGCAGGCGTGGGGGTCCCACCGCTCTGGTCTCAGGCAGCGCCTGGCCCAGCCTGCCCCGCCCTTTCCTCCCCTGGGCGCCTCCTGTAGCCAGGAGGGGTAGGGGTGGGCGGAGGCCTAGTGAGAGGCCTCCTGAAGCCTGTCAGCCACGGGCCTGGAGCTCAACGGAGAGACAGAGGAAGGGGAAGACAGGAGGGTGAGTGGGCTTGGCTGGGCCTCTGCTCCCAGCATGTGCTCCCCCTGGGCTCCCTTCCCCAGCCCCAAGGCAGGCACAGCTGAGTGGCCCCATTTCTCATCCCTATCGATTATGCCACAGAGCCCTACAGCACAGAACGTAAATCATCATCCCCAGGGTATTTAACCCAGGGAGGGTTAGTTGGAGGTGGCATCCCTTATAAGTCCTGCATCTGATGTTTTTATATTAATTCCTATAGTGGCCAGATTAATTTTTATTCCACTGACTGTTATCTCTTCTTCATTGACTAGGAGACATTTCTGAGCAGTGCATATCTTGTTGAGTATCAGTCATTCAGGGAGGTGCTTCCCCTTGCTGCAAGGTTTTCATTAAAGAATGAAAATTCCTTTGCTCCAAAGCCTTAGTCTTTGGAAATTACAATGCACAGACCAGCCAGAGTCATTGCCACTGCTATCCCTATACGTATGCTGTCCTGGAGGGGCCTAGGTGCCCCCCAACTAGAAGCACAGCATCCCTTGTCCTCCTGTCGGCCCTCAGCTTCTCCGGGCCTGCATGGGCTATACAGATGTCCCGAGCCAGCCTTTACCAAGTGACCACAGCTTGGCAAAGACCAGTTCTCCTAGAGCTGACCACAAGGTCATCAGGATGATGGCAATAGCCATCTTGCTCTACAGATGAGGAAAATGCATTTGCTGAAGATTTCCTGAAGCCTAATGCTGTACAAGGGTCAGATCTCGGATCATGCATTGAATCCAGTCCAATCATGGAAATGACCAGCCTGTTTGCCTGCACAGTGAAGGTGCTGGACGCTACCCCTCCCAAGGGGACTCCAAGGGCTCTGAACCTAACATGAGGGGCCTAGCTGAAGAATTGGGTGTTAGGAGACAGAGCTGTTTGCAAATGCAGGAGCACCTTAGGCGTGTTCTGGATGGGTCCCCAGCAAAGCCAGGACGGAGACTCTCATCCACCCCTCTTCTGTCCCACTTGCTCGGCAGCAATGGATCCCACATTGTGGGCCTGGAACCAGCCGCACTGCAGCCCCTGGGAGTTGGCGCTGAGTATAGTCTCTCGCCCCGCCCCGTATCCAGACTCAGAAACCCAGGGGGGGGGGGGGGGGGGGGGACCACGTTGTGTTTGACCCGCCCTCCACTAGAGTTCAGGAACCAGGAGCAATGTGGAGGGAGGGCTCCAGAGAAAGAACCCCTGGGCTTGCCCCTCAGTCACCTCACCTGTAAAGTGGGATACTGTGCCCGCCAGGCAGGTGCTAGGAGCCTGAGTGAGTTAGAGGTTCCCGGTCAGGACTCTCCACAGGTGGGTTTTCAATAGCTGAGAGCCCTTCTTACTCAGGACCCTCTGAGGCTTGCTTCTTGCTCTAGGAGAGATGATTCAGGCCCCACAGATCTGCCTCCCAGAGCATCTCACTGAACCTTTCCTCCGGAGGTCAGACAGGCCTAATCAAACCCTCAACCTTTAGGATTTGGAGAATGCTGATAAGTTACAGATGTAAATAGGTAACAAGTCAACACCCCTGATCCTAGCCTGGGTGTCAGCCTGGGAAATAAAACAGAGGTCATTGCCTTCTGCCCCAAACAGGCAAGGTCGCAAGAGCCCTCAAAGATTATATGTAGTTTATGGGCTGCTTTCAGTTTGTGGGCGGCTGCTTCCAAGACATAACTGTAGAAAAACAAAGAGGGTTGTAAATGGTGCTAAGAAATCAGCTGCTTCCAAGTGCCTGGATCCTGCAAGGAAAAAAATTATGAGACAGGAGCGAAGCTTTAGAAGATTGTGGGTACTTTGTCTAAACTGTTCTCATCTACCTATGATATGGACCCTGATGAGGGTCTTGGCGAGTCCCAGGGGCTGAGGAGGTGAGTTCAGGGCCCTGGTGGGGGAGAGTGACCCTTGCGGATGGGGGAGGCACCCAGGTCACAGTCTCTCAACACCCACCACCCCGTCCATTCACTGCCCAAGACAGCCAGATAAAGTGACAGGGACTGCTGACCACACATGGTCCCATTCACACACAAACTCCCCTCCAGGAAGATGGCAACATTCTCACAAGTGGGGTCCCAGGCGGGGTGAGGGTCTGAGACAGGCCCCTGAGGGCCACAGCAGGGATGGGGAAGATGGAGGGGCAGGGTGGGAGGGCAGAATATCTGCAGAAATGGAAAAATGGAGGCCAGGTTTCTCCATTACAGCAGCTGGGACTGTTGAAAACATGGTCCCAAGTGTCCACAAAAGTCACCTGGGCAATCAGTGTGGAGTCTTGGTGTACCGGTTGATTAGAACATTTCTGCTGCCCCCGGGAGGACAGCACAGACACAGTTGTCCCTTCTCATGTTCTCCATTAGCCCCAGTGCTCGTCACACAGCTGTGCTAGGATGCAGCCTGCCTGCGCCCTCAGAGCCTACACTGCCATGAGCCCAGTGGGCCCCTCCTGCTCCTGCCTAGGCTCTGTGTGTCCCCAGCCCACCCACTCTGATGGGAAGACAAGCCTGAGGTCAGGCCAGCTTGGCCAGGGACAACCCCCATCCTCCACCATAGCCTGAAGCCACAGCACAGGTGATCTGGGGTGTAGTTCTTTGGTGCTAGCCTCATTCAAGGATGGGTTGCAACTCTGAGAAGGCATCCAGCCCCTCACAATACAGACCCTGTCCTGGGGGGCAGGGCTGGGGCCGAGAGCAGGGCAGCACACACAGGGGTAGTGGAACCAGCCCCACTTGTGGCCACTTGGTGTCCAGGCCAGAGCTGGGCAAAGGGCAGCTGCAGGATTCAGGGGTTCTGGAGGTCCTGGGGCAGAGCCTGGGATGGGCAGGTGGGGGCCTGTCTCTGAGCCAGAAGGGAGAAGCTTCCAGACATTACTGCCTCTGACCTTCTCCTGTCTCCTCTCTGGCATCGGGCCCAAGGTGAGCTCAGTTCCTTCGTGCTCCTGGACGTCGGCGTGGGGAACTTCATAAGGTTTCCAATCCACAGAAAATTGCCAACTTCTGGGGGCCTCAGGAGGACCCACATCCTCCACACGGAGCCCTTCTCCTTCCTGAGGACCAGCCATCCAGGCTCCTCCAGGGTAGGGTGGGGGAACTGGGGAGGGAAGGGGAGCTGCTCTGAATGAGGACACTTCGAAGCTTCTAAATCAGTTTCCCATGAGACCCCTCCCATCTCCCACCCCCACTGGCCTGGAGTCCTGAGGTCTTCAGAACCTTCTTGAACATTCCTCAGTTGAGCAATCCCAGCCCAGGGCAAATCCCCAGGGAACCTGGAAAAGGCATATACTCCCCTGGCTGAGGATCCTTGTATCCTTATGTTTAAAGGGCCAGAGAGAAATGAAGGTTTCTGAGCTTTTTAAGAGAAAGTCTCTCAACAAAACACTTCCTGATGCTTGTCTGACACTAAAAACCTATTAAAGTCATAAACTTCTCCTACAGAACACTTCTCAAAAATGTATTTATCTAAAGGGCATCTGTGTTTGGTCTCAAACTCAAACGCTCCAAATGTCAGGCCCCAAATGATTTATTTGGGGCGCCTTGTTCTCTCCCTGCAAGTTGTTTTGCAGCTCAAGCCCATGGTCATGTAGCTCCTTCGGCTGATTTTTACAGATGGCTTCTATTCACACCAAGGAAGGCAGCCCAAAGGAAGAAGGGGCACGAGGGGCATGGGGGTGCACATGGGGGGGGCAGCAGGACTGAGGCAGTCTCGGCCCACGGCCTCATGCTCCCCCACCTGCCTGCCTGAGCACACCTCCTTGCCTTTGCCCAGGCTGTGCCCAGCACCTAGAGGATTGTTTCTCACAGCAGGACCTTTAACCAGCAGTCTGAATCCCCACTGGGTCCCCAGCCAAGGGTCCAGAGATAAATCCAGCACAGTCAGACCGGGAGGCACACTGGGTCCCCTTCAGAGTATCTCTGTGGGTTGGGAAGAACGGTGCCTTGGAGCCAAGACTTCTGAGTGAACAACAGAAGGGGTCAGGAGGAAGCGGGATGAGTGTTCCAGGCAGAAGGAACGGCCAGGGGAGGCCGGCTGCCAGGGAACATGCAGGGAGTCTGAGACCGAGGTTGGTTGGGGGTAGCTCCCTGGCAGAGGGATGAGGGCCAGGGAGAGGGGCCAGGTGCTGAGCTCCCAGCGGCTGCGAGCAGGCCCTCGGGTCTCAGGCTGCTGCACAGTGTCCCCTGACAGCCCTTCATCACAGCAGCTTAATACGCACGAGCTCGTCAGACCCTCTCAGAAGAGGCCCCAGAGAGCTGGGCATTGCAGCAGTGAGCTTGGCTCACTCCGGGTTTCAGGAGGCGTGGTCAGGCCTGGGAGAAGGCGTGGTCAGGCCTGGGACTGGGCCTGATGAGGAACAGAAGTTCCCCAAGGCAAGGGGTGACCAGGGGGTGCCCCAGCAACACTGCCCCTCTCCTTGGGGCTGTGGCCACTTCAAACCACTGGAAAGTCAGAAAACAGAGAGAAAGCTGCTGGATCACAGAGCCCACTGGGACCACGCTGGACACCCACATGGCCCAGGGCGCTGGTTTCTCTGCCCTCACTCCACGAGGGGTGGTTTGTGCCAGGAGGTCTAGGGAGAGGCTGGGGAGCTGTTTCTTAAAGCGTCACTGCCCAGTAAGTATACTGGTCACATGTGACTATTTAATTTCACATTATGATAAATTCAGTAAAATTAAAAGTTCAGTTCCTCAGTCCCACTAGCCAAATTTCAAGTGCCCAGTAGCCACATTTCGACAGCACAGAGGGGAATGTTTCCACCATCACAGAATGTTCCATCGGACAGCACTGTTCTAGGGGAAGAAGGCCGGGCTGGCCAACTTCTCAGCAAGCAGAGACAGGACCCCATTTGGCCTGTGTGAGGGGTCTGCAGCAAGGGTGGGAACTCTGGGCAGGCCTAGGCTCGGGGAGCAACCTCGGGGCTGCTGGAGTGCAAGCAGTGATCTACCTGAGACCAGCCCGGGGCTTCTGAAATTGCCAGGCAAGTTCTGCAGAAACTTGCAGCTTCAGGCCGGGGCGGGGCGGGGGGGGGGGGGGTTGGTGCCCTGCTCCTGGGCCTGTCTGCAGACCAGGGGCTGGGGAAGCCACCCAGGCTACACTCCCCCAGCTCTGCACACACCACAGGTAGGTTGCCAGCCCCCCTCTCTCCAGCCCATCCAGCTCACAGCATATTGCCTCAGCACCCATACCCAGGCCTCAGATGGACCTGGAATCTGCACATCATGCCTGGAGTGGCAACCCACACCATCCTGGGCAAGGATGCCTGTAATGCCCCGGAATGGTAGAAGCCATTACAGGGCATTAAGTCAATGGACTTCCTATTTGTCAGCATTCCAAGCGCACGGCAGGTTTTTTTCAGCTCCAAAAGACTGCCCAGGCCAGAGTATGTGCTCTGCGGACTCTGCAGGCTGTAACCCTCTCAGAGATGAGAGCTGTGGCTTCCAGAAGGCAAAGGTGAGGCTGCTGAGGAGGCGCTCTCCTAAGAAGACCCAATGATGGCGTTTCATTTCTGCGGGACAGTGTGGGCTCACTCCAAGGCCCCTTCCCACCCCTAGCCCCATCTCCAGGGAGAGCAGTACTGCCCCCCACAGCTTGCCCCAGGTTAGCTCCCTGGAGCAGCCAGCCCTGACAGATGTCCCATCCCGGTCTGGGACTGCCTAAGTGCCTGCTGTGTTGGTCATTGTCAGCAAGAAGCAGCAGGAAGGGAGGGGTCTTTGTTTTGTTCACTGTAGGGCCTCCAGTGCTGAAAATAGCACCTAGAATATAGTAAAGGCCCAGGAAGTGTTGTTAAATAAATGAACTCTTCAAGGAGGGTAAAGGGGAAATGTGCAGATTGGGTATAGATTCACATGGGAGTTTTTGGGCAAAAACAAATCTCAATGTTTCGCTCAGTTGATCATTTTAGGTTCCATGACTGAGGAGGGAAAACAATAACCCTGGGGACGTTAGGGGCTCAGGTGGCACCTCTCCCTGTGGACCCTCATTGTCTTGCTGGGTTGCTTCTCCCCTCTGCTTCAGCATCCTTCCCGCAGAGCAGGCTTCCCTGCTGGGCCCTGCGGCTCTGACCTCCCCTGCTTTGTGATTCTGCCCTCCTGTAGCACACTGCTACCTTGTCACCAGTTTTGTTTTGTTTTGTTTTCCATTTTTGTTTTCCATCTGGATCATAGAGGCATCATCCATCTTACCTGAAGTTTTTTCTATTTTAGTCTTGAAACCAAAGGAGAATTCGTGAATAAGTTTTGCTATAGTAAAGATAAGCTTAATTTTTCATTCACTTCCAGCTAGTAACTGATGGGGAAGTCCTCCTTCGCTCTCAGAAGCAAAAGGGAAAAGAAAAGGCTTCCTAGTGACAGGATAATTTGTCAGAAAGTTATGAGTGAGTACAAGCAAGCCTGTATAGGAAGTGTGTATCGAATAATATGACACACTGGCTTCTAATTGCTGTTGCCATTCTGATCAATAATACATGTTTTCAAAAAGCCTTCTGTTTGCATTTACACAATGGACTGTAACTACTGCAAAGGATCCATTAAGACCTATTTTAAAAAGTGCATTCGTAAAAACTTGTCTAAATCTGCATTACAAGGCAGATTATGAAACTGCCTTGGGAGATGGTTTTCTAAAAAGCATTCAGGCCACATTTGCTGGACTTGCCAATTCAAGCCCCCTAGCATCTCTATGGCTTGCTTGTGAGCCAGGATGGCCCTTCTCCTTGGCGTCCACGTGATGCAAGAGGCGGGCCTTGTCAGGCCTGAGGCCCCATCAGACTCCAGCCGCCTCCAGCCTGCAGTGCCCTGGAGCTGGGGACTCGGTTGTGGTGGGGCGCAGGCATTAATCAACCCAGCACTCCCGCATGTGTAATGACATAGCCAGATAAGTGGGCCTGCGCCAAGAGGACTCTGGGGTTCCAGAGCTCTCTCTCCCTGCACTGAGACGGCGGCCTGTCCTTGAGGGTGGGTGAGTGACAGGGGCCAGGCTCACGTGGACCAGGCTCCCGTTTGACTGCCATCCCCATGCGGGTGTGAACTGTTCCTTATGCAAGTGGGGAGCCAGGGCACAGAGAAGCAGAGAGTTCAGGGTTAGGAACCACCTGCTTTTTGTGCTACCTTCACCATGTCCACTGACCTCTTTGGCCTCTCAGCCCCAGCTTCTGGATCTGATGGGAACCAACGGTAACAATGACAGCTCATACTGACTGCGTGGGGACTCACTTGTCCTTTGATACCTGGGGGAAATGGAACTCTGCTCTCCCACCTAGATCCCAAGACGCTGGCAGCATGCTTCTGGGAACATGCCGAGAATACAGACGAGGACACAACTCAGAGCCCACCTGCAACCTTCACACCACGCTAGCTCCCCCGGCCTACCACCCAGACGGCTCCCCGGATTTCGGAGGAGCCCTGGAAGAACAGCAAAAATAAACGTCCATTTCCTTCTGAGCCAGGAACTGTGCCGATCCTGTCAATGCTTCATGTGGGTTTAGCTTCACAACACTGCAAGGCAGTCACCATATTACTCTTTTCATGGAACAGGTGAAGAATCTGAGGCCCCACTGAAGCAGCTAACCTGGTTCCCATGCTGGTTGAAAGGAATGGAGAAGAGATTGCTTTGAGAGGTTGTGGTAGGGAAGAGGCAGAGAAGGAGAAGGGGAGAACAGAGAAGGGAAGGGAGTCAGGGGAGGAAATTCAGAGGAGAAAAATAAAGCTGTTGCGGGGGCCCATGGAAGGATGAGTTGGGGCAAAGAGCTCAGGTAAGGCCCCCAGGGTAGAGGTGAGCTACATGGTGTATCTGTACACAGGGGTCCCTATATGTATGTGCACACAGATATGCAGGACCCAGTTGCTCCTGCCCCCGAGCCCTGGCTCAGGCTTCAGGCACCTGCTCCTTGTCAAGCCCAAGGGAGGGTCCTCCACCAGCCAGGTTGAGGCTCTGTCTGCAAATGCCAGCTGTGGGTGGCAAGGCCAGGGGGTGGGGGGCGGCTGCACAGAGTAAGGTGAAGAGTGTCCCTGTGCCATATCCTGTGAGCCCAATCATGGTGTGTTGTGAGTATGTTGTGGAGATAGCAGGTTTGACATCAGGGTGGGTGAGTGGGGAGCCCTGCTGTGAGGCCCCTCAGAGCCAGCTGGTGGGCACTGGCTCTTTTTGCAGCTGTGCCTAGAGAAGGGCAAGCCATGGAATGATAGCAGACCTGCCTCCATCTTGACCCACTGGGGTTACAGAGTGTAGTAGTAGGTACACGATTACCCCCATTTACAGAGGGGAGACTGAGGCACTGAGCAGTTAGCTAACAGCTCACACAGTCAGGCCCGGTCTGTGCTTCCAGCCACTGCAACATGCGCCTGCAGGAGGAACTGAGACCCCCCTCCCATGCTCACTCTGACCACATCTGGCCCCCAGGCAAGACCTGAGAGGCCTCTGTCAGTAGTTCCAGAAACAACTGCCTGGTCTCCCAGTGCCCCCAGGACGGCACTGTGCTCCTATCTTTGTTTCCCCTTCTCTGCAAGGCACCCCTCGCACACACACACCCCCCGCAGGGCCAGGGTTTCCTGTCTCTGCACTCAGCCTCCACTCCTAACACCTGGCCTTTGAGGCTCCCCTGGACCTCCCTGAGTCCCCACAGTCACCTGGGTCATGGTCACAGAGCATCCTGCCCTCCTCTTACCCCCAGGAGCAGCTGTACCCCACTTGGGCAAGCCTGCACTAGCTGGGATCTGTCTCTCTGCTGGGCTTGACCTCCACCCTCCCTTCCCTGTGCTGTGCTTTGGGGCCAGATCCAAGGGCCTCCAGGTAGGTCTCACCTGCTCAGAAGCAAAGAACGCAGCTGGGATAACATATGAGCTGCCTGCCCACTGAGCACTTTATCCTGTGCTGGGGGCAGGGCCTTGCAAACACTATTCACTCCTCACAGCCACAGGTGAGGGGAAGGACGCTATTTCAGCCCTCATTTTACACATGACAAAACTGAGGCTCAGAGGGGTAAAGTGACTTGTGCAATGTTACATGACTGTAAGTGGCAAAATACAAACTCAGGTCTGACTCACTTCAAAGCAGAATCTCACGTCTGAATCTCTTGGGGCACTTTTTTTATGTGGATTTTTTTATGAAGGCGGGGGCCAGGGATCTATGTATTGATAAAAGGTGCCCTGGTGATATTCCAAGGGGTCTGTGGGCAGGGGTGGGGAGCACTGACAACACTGTAATGCACCCCTTCCCCAGATCTCCGCGAGCCTCTCAGTGCCTGTGGGAGCCCACACCCCTCAACACTGTGGTCTGTTGGGGCAAGGATGCTAAGAGCCAACGCCTAAACCTGGGCAAGATGATGGCCGTGATTTATTGAGCACTTACTGTGTGCCTGGCACTGAGCTTCACCCTCACATGTACTTGTCTTTTTATCCTCACCCTTCTGAGAGGGGGATGCTTACAGTAGGGGAAACTGAGGCTGAAATAGAAATGACTAGAAGAAGCCAGGACCGGGAGCAAGAACCTCCTGCAGACTCTTCCAGGCAAATGTCCTGGGGCTGCCCTGGGACAGAGAAGTGAGAAGGACTTCCTGGGGCTCATAGCCTGGCATCTTTGAATTCTACCCCAGCTTGGCCTCTGACCTCCTCTTGTGGGACCTCAGGGAGGCCACATCTATTTCCTCTCTGCTGAGAGAGGAAGCTCCTTCCTGCTGCTCTGATGTTAGGGAGCGTGACCCAATGCTCCCCTCCCTGCAGTTCTCAGGCTCACAAGGCCAAGTCTTCACCTCCACCCTCTCCTGGATGCCACTCTGGTCAGGTCCCCGGGCATGCAGTGGGAGAGGGTAGGAATGTCCCCCTATGTGAACACAGGCATATACACATATGTATACATGTGCGCATATGCACGTGTGTACAGGGGTACTATGTGTGAAGCCACCCAGACCTTTCTCTAAGAAAAGGGCAATGCCCCTACCATGTCAGGTGTCCACTCAAAACCCTCAAAGGTGGTACTGCAGAGAGGGTGGAAGGGCCTGAGGGGGTCCAAGCAGGACCACAGCCTCAGCCCTTGAGATGGTCACACAGAGCACGCCCAGACATCCAGTCTGTCTAGTGTTAGCCACGGCCCTGCCAGGGTGGTCCCTGAGAGAGGCGGGGATGAGGCTGGTTGGAAGAATGGGCCAAGCCACCCTTCTTCCTTCTGCACTCTCCTGCCACAGGAGATTTGCAATGAAGTCCCCCTCAGCCCTTTCCTTCCTACTCAAGTCCCTTCCCTGGGCAGAGGCCCAAGTATACAGCCTTGATGGTCCTTATTAGCACCACAAAGTAGGACTTGTCTGCACCCAAGGGAGCCCTCCCATGGCAAACTCCAGCCCCACAAATCCAAGGGCCGGAGGCCCTGGTGGTGTATGGCAAGCAACACTAGGTCTGGTGGCCGCAGGGTGGCTCTCCTGAGCTGGCAGCGCTGTGCCCTGGCCTCCCGCCAGCAGGCCTGCTCTGGACATCTCCGCTGGCAGAACCCCCAGCCAGCTTCTGTCTTGGCAGCCCCTGCTGCCTGCGAGGGTGACTTCACTTTGATTTCATATCTGCAGAGGGATGTGCTCATCTCTTATTCAGCCCTGAAGAGGGCGGGGCTCTGCACAGCAGGAAGAGGAGGCACTGAGGTAGGGGGACCCCCGGGCCTCGTGCCCTGGACCCTCCCGACCCAAGGCTCCATGGGCTTCTAGTCCTCTTCACCTACGTGGGGGCCAGACGTCAAAAGACAGCTAGGGGTGGAAGAGCACAGTGGACTTTTCCCACAGAGACCTAGAATCCAACTCCAACCTCACCCAGGACCCCCCATGTTAGGGGCCCAGAGTCTCAGTCTCCCCCTTTATAGGATTGGATATGTTTATGGGCATCCTTTATTTGGGCAAAAATTACATTATTCTGGGTTCCAGCTAGTTGCTCTCCTACCCAGTCAGTCCGCATCCTAAGAGTTCTTCCTTTTGGGAAAGGAGGACACTCACCCTCCAAGCACCCCATTAGCCAGTGCCAGGCCTCCTTGAAGGCCTGAGCCAGTTTGCTGCTCCCATTGGTTAGACCAGTCCTAAGAGAGGGGGATCACAAACTAGCCCCAGGAGACGTTACCCTGTCTTTCAGCGCGGCCGCGGACATTGTAAGCCACGCGCCAGGCTCGCTCCAGGAGTGCGCAGAAAGCGCTCGGGCTCCCCTTCCCTTGCCCAGGCTCTTCCCCTCCTCCCGCCTCGGGCCCCAGGAGAGGCCGCGCTCCCACCGCGCGTCTCCCCGCTCTGAGAAATGGCGGAGGATGCGCTCCGCGCCGAGAGCCTGGAGGCGGGGCGCCCGCCTAGTCTCCTGGTCCGCTGGGGCGCACCCCTAGCCAGTCCGCCCAGACCCCGCAGCCCTGCGCGGTTTCCCTGCCCTCACTGGGCGGCCGGAAAGGGCTAAGCGCAGGGACCCGGAGCGGACGCACGGGCTGAGGAAGAGTGGCTGGGCGTGCGGAGGTGCGCGAACTGAGGCTGCGGGTGGCAGGCCCGCACCCCGCGTCCCGCACCTCGCTCCTACTCGCACCCGGCCCGGCCGGCATCCCGGTGCCAGCGCCCGTCTCCTCTCCGCGCGGGGCGGGATCCGCACCAGGAGCCCCCGGCCGGTACCCCGAGCCCCGCCCTTACCCCCCGCACCCCGCCCGCACCCTGGCCCCGCCCGGCCCGCCCCCGGCCCGCCCCCCTCACCGCCCCGCCCCCGCCCGCTCCTCCGGCGCAGCCCGCGCCCGCCCCGCCTCAGTCCCGCGACCAGAGCCAGGCGCGCGGCAGCGGAGGACAGCCGGAGTCCGCGCCCCGACGCTCTGCGCCCCCAGTGTCCCCCGCGTCCGCCGCGCCCCGGGCGGGCATGGGGCGGCCAGGCTGAGCGCCGCACCCCGCCGCCGAGACCCCGGGCCCCAGCCAGCAGCCCTCTTGCCGCGGCCCCGGCGCGCACGGGCCATGGCGAAGGCGACGGCGACGGCCGGCGCCGCGGGGCTGCGGTTGCTGCTGCTGCTGCCGCTGCTCGGCGAAGGTGAGTCCTGCCGGGGGCCGGCGCTCGCAGCGGCCGGGGCGAAGTTGGCGCCTGGCGCCGAGCGGCGGAGCAGATGCGCTCGGAAACGCCTTTCTCGTGGCGGCGGGCAGCGGGCTGCGCAGTTGCCCGCCGCCCGGGCTGAGCCGGGAGCGAGGTGGGGCGGCAGACCCGGCGCCTCGAGGCCCGGGCTGGGCGGGTCTCCCGCCGGAACGGCTCGCGGGCCCGGCGGCCAGGGTCGGTGCCCAGGGCCTGAGCCGCAGCGGCGCATCACAGCCTGGTCGCGCCTCGCGCGGCAGCCGCGTCTTGGAGCGAACCGGACGGATCTTGTCGCCGTTTCGGCGCAGGTGGGGGGGGGGGACCGGGTGGGGTAGCCCCAGAAAGCCCGCGACTTGCGCGGGCAGTTCCATCTCTGCAGATTGTTCCGTCCTGGTTTCCTTTCCTCGTTCCACGTCGGTGCATCCAGCTCGGATGTCCTGGCCCGCCCAGGGATGCGGAGGGGATCCGCTATTTTAAAAAAGGTTGCTTTTCCCTCGTGCGTTTTTGCCGCCCTAGTCTTTAATACACCAAAAGCCCGTGGTTTCTGGGAGACTGCCCTCGAGGGCCCGCTCAGACTGGCCCAGTGCAGCCGGCTGAGGGGCCGCCATGGCCAGAGTTATAACAGGCAGCTTTAGAGTCGCACGCCGCGGCCAGGCAGGGCTACCCGAGGGAGTGGCCTTTGCGACCAGGAGACAGCTCTGGGCCAACCTTTACCAAGCGCGTATGACCATCTTAGAGTGGGGCAGGGCTGTGTGCTGCCCTTGGCCAGCGTCGGTGCTGGGAGGATTGGATGTGGCCTTGCAAAGGCTGGTCACCGCCCCCACCCCAAACTCAGACAGAATGAAGCCTAACGCCATAGAATCTTTGACCCCGTTGGCCACGCATTTTAGTTTCCCTCGAACCAGCCCTGACTTGATCTCCTCCTTCAGTGCTTATGTATGCACCAAGTTTGTCTCTGACAGGGTCAGGGAAGGCTGCCCTACCCCGCTGCTTACAAAGGGCTTTCTCTCCCCGTGGCCTTTGGGAAAAGAGGCAGTGTTACCCTGCCTCTGGTCCCTGGTCTTGCAGACTGGGTTCACAGACCGGCCCCAAGGCTTCGTTTGTGTGACCAGATCCTGGGTTTCTCTGGAAGATACTGAAGCCAGAATGGGTTCCCAGCCCATCATGGGGAGGGCAGAAAGAAGCCCTTCCCTTGCCCTGAGGAGGGATGAGGGGGAGGGAGTCTGTTTCCCATATTAAAACTCTGGGGTCACTGGGCTGCATGGGAGAAGACCCCTAGGAGGCTGCAGTCAGGGCACAAGTAAACACAAACTGAATGTTTTGAAGATCTCTTGTAACCCTGAGTTGTAACTTTGTAGTTGTGGATGTGTAGTCAGGTGTGAGCTGGAAGCTAGTGCTGGGCAGCCTGGGCAGCCTCTGCAGCCTGCAGGGCTATTTCCCCATGCTCTTCCACAGCCATTAGCTGAGCTGGGCTGCCTGCGAGGCATTAAGGGCTAAACTTCGGGGCCCAGGCTGCAAGGGTCAGCCTGTGGCACTTGGCATGAATGCAGGTGGCTTTTCCATACCCCTGGCCCACAGAATTTGGTGACCAAAGACAGGCTCTCCAATCAGGGAAAGCAAGCGTCCCACCCCGCCCACCCTCCCCTCGGAATGACCAAGAAATCCCGTTGGGCGGGTGCTGAGGGTGGAGAAATGGCCCTGCAGCACCCATGAGGACACAGCTGGGGCCCTTGGAGAGGCATATGGGCACCTTCCCTCGAAGCAGCAGCCGTGGAGCTGCGGAGCCCGGTTCTCATTGAGCTGAACCAGACCGCCGCTAGTGAGCCCTGCCGCGGCTCCAGGACCCACCCAGGCTGAGAGCAGCTCGGCCCCCGCGCGCCCTCTTGTGGATGCAGCTCTCCAGTGGCCAGGCCTATTGCCCCAGGGAAGCGCTGGGTCTCTAGACGATGAGACCTTCCCCTGGTTGGCCAGGCAATTCCCCAAGGCAGGAGGCTCTCTTGTGTGCGGGGGCGGGGGGGGGGGGGGGGCTGACAGGAGGGGAGTAGGGAGGTGACCCAGGAACCCAGCTTGTTCCCCCTCCATGTGTGCACACTGTCATAGTGTGTGACCACATACACCTTCAGAAAAAAGGTACCGACACAGACTCCTCTCCCACATCATGGTATCCATGTGTGGGCGCCCGCATGCATGTGCACACACACACACACACACGCACACAGGGTCTCTCTCTCTCTCTCACACACACACGCACACAAGGTCTCCCTCTCTCTCTCTCACACACACACACAGGGTCTCTCTCTCTCTCTCTCTCTCTCACATGCACACAAGGTCTCCCTCTCCCTCTCTCTCACACACACACACAGGGTCTCTCTCTCTCTCTCTCTCTCACACACACGCACACAGGGTCTCCCTCTCTCTCTCTCTCACACACACACACAGGGTCTCTCTCTCTCTCTCTCTCACACACGCACAC